>NC_091153.1:11078165-11190665 GCF_040958095.1 Procambarus clarkii
AACTGCCCATACTTTCACGTGAAAGGGACTGAACGCTACATAAGGAGTGGCAAGCAAGATAATGAATTTGGAGGAAACTCAATAAAAAATTTTTATAGACGAAAGAGATTTCAAAAGGAGGAGAATAGAGAATGTATGTAACTGGATGCCAAATCCACTTGCATACCAGAATTACAGATTCAATTACACATACAAAAGGAACTACAACTACGACAGGCAACTGCCCTACAACAATCAGCACTGGTCAGAACAAACTCAGTATGACGACGCATAATGGGCTTACCAAAAAAGTTTCCCAGTCAAACTATCCCTAATAGAGTAAACTAATTTATCTTGGCAAACATACAAAGGCTTAAAACAAGAACAAACAACAAAGTACAATTCATAAATGGCCTCCTCACTGAGTCAAATGCAGTATTTGGAGCTTTCACAGAAACCCATGCAGGGGAATTGTTGGACAGTGAGATCTGGATACCAGGATATTATCTATTCAGGTGTGAGAGAATAATTAGGTCACCTGGAGGAGTGGGTCTGTATATTAGGGAAGGTCTTGTATACTCGGAGCTCCTTAACGTTACAAACGAGGTGGAAGAGGCTGGGAGTTAAAATAGAGAAAATAAACTTAGCTTTTATTCTAATATACAAACCACCAGATGCAACGGCTGAGGAATTCGCAGAACAGATAAGCCAAATAGAGAATAGCCTTGATAATCTGGCGAACCCGATACCTGATATTATCCTTCTATGTGACTTCAACTTGCCAAATCTAAGATGGTGAATAGCAAACAGTAATTTTATACCAGGAAATTTGTCAGGACATAACCAACCACGAAGTTCAGAACTGCTTAGATTCTGTGACAAATTTTCACTCAACCATCAGATATCAGGGCCAACGAGAAATGAAAATATTCTAGATCTGGTCTTTGCAAACAATGAAGACTTAATCAGGGACATTACTATTTCAAATATCACACACTCAGATCACAAGCTCATTGAAGTGCAAACTACCATCAATACTCAGAATAGACCTAAAACAATGATCAAGCGAGAGGGGTTATTCAATAAATTAAATTTTAATAATAAAGCATAGACTTGGAGACAATAAACAGGGAACTTACAAACATTTCTTGGGAAACTGTTATAAGTAAAACAAGTACTAAAGAAGGAATAGAAAAACTGACCTTTAGAAGCGTATAAAGTCTGTCTGAAACATGTTCCTTTGAGGAGAGCCAGAAAAAGGTCGAACGTTAGAAAGAGAACGCATACGATACAATAAAAGAAGCAAAAAATAGCGGCAATGCTTGTGCAGACACGACTTTCCCTACAAAGAAGGAATAACTTAAATACGGTGATTGAAGAAATCGAGCAGAAATTTAACAAATTATATCAGACAGAAGAATATACCATAACAACAACAGCCTCCCTCCCACTACCATCAAGACAACAACAGCCTCCCTCTCACTACCACCATAACACCTGCCTACCTCCCACTACCACCATAACAACAACAGCCTCCCTCCCACTACCATCAAGACAACAACAGCCTCCCTCCCACTACCATCAAGACAACAACAGCCTCCCTCTCACTACCACCATAACACCTGCCTACCTCCCACTACCATCAAGACAACAACAAATCCCTCCCACTACCATCAAGACAACAACAGCCTCCCTCTCACTACCACCATAACACCTGCCTCCCTCCCCACTACCACCATAACAACAACAGCCTCCCTCCCACTACCACCATAACAACAACAGCCTCCCTCCCACTACCACAATAACCACAACAACCTCCCTCCCACTACCACCATAACAACAACAGCCTCCCTCCCACTACCACCATAACAACAACAGCCTCCCTCCCACTACCACCATAACAACAACAGCCTCCCTCCCACTACCACAATAACCACAACAACCTCCCTCCCACTACCACCATAACAACAACAGCCTCCCTCCCACTACCACCATAACAACAACAGCCTCCCTCCCACTACCACAATAACCACAACAACCTCCCTCCCACTACCACCATAACAACAACAGCCTCCCTCCCACTACCACCATAACAACAACAACCTCCCTCCCACTACCAACATAACACCTGCCTCCCTCCCACTACCACCATAACAACAACAGACTCCCTCCCACTACCACCATAACAACAACAGACTCCCTCCCACTACCACCATAACAACAACAGACTCCCTCCCACTACCACCATAACAACAACAGACTCCCTCACACTACCACCATAACAACAACAGACTCCCTCCCACTACCACCATAACAACAATAGACTCCCTCCCACTACCACCATAACAACAATAGACTCCCTCCCACTACCACCATAACAACAACAGCCTCCCTCCCACTACCACCATAACAACAACAGCCTCCCTCCCACTACCACCATAACAACAATAGACTCCCTCCCACTACCACCATAACAACAATAGACTCCCTCCCACTACCACCATAACAACAACAGCCTCCCTCCCACTACCACCATAACAACAACAGACTCCCTCCCACTACCACCATAACAACAACAGACTCCCTCCCACTACCACCATAACAACAATAGACTCCCTCCCACTACCACCATAACAACAACAGACTCCCTCCCACTACCACCATAACAACAATAGACTCCCTCCCACTACCACCATAACAACAACAGCTTCCCTCCCACTACCACCATAACTACATTCAAACTAGTAGTTTTTCCTTTCATATGTTTTAAATATATTCTACTACAATCCTTTAACTCCAGCCTCCACTTCACTCTCACTCTTTCCCATCTCCCCTTCACTCTCACACTCTTCACTATTCCACTCACGAAGCCTTCACATGCCGATCCTACTGGCCAGTGTTTGAATACAACTTCAGACATACCATATTATTTTCACTCGACTGGCCACTCTCTGTGGCTCTCCTCTGGCCCACACTCGCCCATTCTCTGGTCCACACTCGCCCACTCTCTGGCCCACACTCGCCCAATCTCTGGTCCACACTCGACCACTCTCTGGCCCACCCTCGACCTCTCACTGGCCCACACTCGTCCACTCTCTCGTCCACACTCACCCACAATCTGGCCCACACACGTCCATTCTCTGGCCCACACTCGCCCACTCTCTGGCCCACACTCGCCCACTCTCTGGCCCACACTCGCCCACTCTCTGGCCCACACTCGCCTAATCTCTGGCCCACACACGTCCACTCTCTGGCCCACACTCATCCACTCTCTGGCCCACACACGTCCACTCTCTCGTCCACACTAACCCACTCTCTGGCCCACACTCACCCACTCTCTGGCCCACACTCGGCCACTCTCTGGCCCACTCTCTGGCCCCCACACTCACCCACTCTCTGGCCCACACTCCCCCACTCTCTGGCCCAAACTCGCCCACTCTCTGGCCTACTCTCTTGCCCACACTCACCCACTCTCTGGCCCACACTCGCCAACTCTCTGGCCCACACTCGCCCACTCTCTGGCCCACACTCGCCCACTCTCTGTCCCACACTCGCCCACTCTCTGGCCCACACTCGCCCACTCTCTGTCCCACACTCGCCCACTCTCTGGCCCACACTCGCCCACTCTCTGGCCCACACTCACCCATTCTCTAGCCCACACCCACCCACTCTCTGGCCCACACCCACCCACTCTCTGGCCCACACCCACCCACTCTCTGGCCCACACCCACCCACTCTCTGGCCCACACTCACCCACTCCTTGGCCCACAATCGCCCACTCCCTGGCCCACACTCGCCCACTCCCTGGCCCATACTCTTTTAAACTCATCTCTCCTCATCTTCGGTATATATCAAGCCTCATTTTACTGGACATTTCTCAATTATGTCCGGCTAGAGTTGCTATCTCCTCTCTTCAAACTACTCTTTTCACACTACACTACTGTACCTGCACATTTCCCCACTATCTTCACCCTACACTACCCTCACCCTTCCCCACTATCTTCACGCTACACTACTTTACACTTCCCCACTATTTTTCACATATAATATACCTTCTCAGGAGATCCAACATCATACTAGACTGTCAATATCTTTCTTTTTTTCCACACTGCATCTTCTTTTATATATTCCCTTATCCTCTTCGCCTGCCGTCACTATCACTAACCGTCTCCACTCTTGCCCATACCCACCACTTACAATCTCCACTACTGCACATACCCACCACTTACAATCTTCACTACTGCACATACCCACCACTAACAATCTTCACTACTGCACATACCCACCACTAACAATCTTCACTACTGCACATACCCACCACTAACAATCTTCACTACTGCACATACCCACCACTAACAATCTTCACTACTGCACATACCCACCACTAACAATCTCCACTACTGCACATACCCACCACTAACAATCTTCACTACTGCACATACCCACCACTAACAATCTCCACTACTGCACATACCCACCACTAACAATCTCCACTACTGCACATACCCACCTCTTCAGTACCCAACCCATCTCAATCTGGCCAACTACTTGGACTGGACGGTAGAGCGACGGTCTCCTTTCATGTAGGTTGGAGTCCAATTCCCGACCCTCCAAGTGGCTGGGCATCATCCCTTCGCCCCGTCCCATCCCAAATCCTTGTCCTGATCCCTTCCATCTGCTATATAGTTGTAATGGCTAGGCGCTTTCTCGTGATAGTTCTTTCCTTCCAAACCAGATTTTCTTTCCATTCCTTCCCCTCACCCTTCTCCTTCTCCCTTCCCCTCACCCTTCTCCTTCTCCCTTCCCCTCACCTTTCTCCTTCACGCTTCCCCTTCACCTTATCCCGCCTTGCTCCACTGACCAAATCTTCCTCTTCATCTCATCGATTGACAATGAAATGTTAAAGTGTCCTCTCCTAACCTACCAGAGGACCCAAAACAGAAAACAGGATAGTACGTCACTTTCGCATGCCTGCTTCCATTTTCTTCTACGACAATCCTTGGTCCTAATTAACGCATTCGAGCGAAGCGCAAAGTTTTTTGTAGAAGACGTTGAACAGAGAGGCAAGCTACTAAACTGGTCTTGGGATATTATTTAGAGAGTAAACAATACACATGTAAAAGAAGCCAAGGAAAACTTCGTCTAAGGCACCACTTTGGAAATGACAGTCAAGATTACCGATTGTGAGACCAGAGTTACAGCTGTAGGAAAAGTGATAGTTCCTTGATTTTAAATTACAATACTTCTTCCATCTCCTGAAGGCCAGGACAGTAATTTTTTTTAAACCAAAGACAGCAATGGCATTTATATGCAAAAGGAAATTACTCAAATTATAGGTGAGAGCAGGTGGTACCCGGCGGAGCCCGGGTCGACCCTGTGCCCAGGACCCCCTCACACCCATTCAGGTCCTCCCCCAGGCACACCCTCCGGATCCGTACCACTCACACAACCCCTCGTTATGTTCTCCGTCACACACCTCTCCCCGTCTCCTAACCTACTCCTATGGTGACCAAACCACACGTCGGAAAATGAACAAGCGACGACGTTTCGAAACGTCGACGCACACCATCACCCACCATTCTAGGGAGGAGCATAACACTTAAGCTGAGTACCCAAATGAGCCTCAGGGACGTTGCAAATAACTTTTTCAGTGTCAGAGTAGTTAGTAAATGGAATGCACTAGGAAGTGATGGGGTGGAGGCTGACTCCATTCACAGTTTCAAATGTAGATATGACAGAACTTGAGACGCTCAGGAATCTGTACACCAGTAGATTAACGCTTGAGAGGCGGGACCAAAGAGCCAGAGCTCAACCCCCGTATGACAACTAGGTGAGTACATCAAGTGGAATCATGATACGATAAAACAACTCAAGCAAGCAAAGAAAATATTTTGTCTATGGTAATTTTGATAAATTGAAGCAACTCAGGTCCACATGAAACTAGTTCACTTGTTAGGCAAAATGAACGCACGAAGAGAGGAACTCAAGTGGTTTAGAACGCATGTAAGGAATCAATCAATGACTCTTAATAATATAAAGTTATCAGAATGATGAACCATTTTCAAGAACCCACAATGATCAGAATTAGAGCATATGATATTCTTCTTCCATATAAATGAATTTCCAGAAAGGATTTACTGTGTCTTAGATATGGTTAATGATAACGTTTAAATAGCAATAAGGATCAAAACGGATAAAATCGGAACACATCAAATTGAAAACCTGGAAAAATTGCAGTAATGGTGCATGTGGCAGCGAGCGTTCAGTAGTTAATATGGGTAAAATCACACGGAGGCAAGACCTCAGGCACCAGTGAGTTGAAGAAATACTTCAGATGTCACAAACTTATATTACCTGAAGGTAGAAGTCAATGACTTCTGAGAGCCTAAGTTAATAGCAAAAACCTAAGACATCCTTGTGTCAGGTGTTGTCAGGTACAAGAAGGCATCAGGCACTCAGGAAAAGATCTCTTTCAAGGTGCTGTAATGGTAACTGATAAGAACATCAAGCTGTATCAATAAACACCTCATTACTCTCTATCCATAAACATGGGTTCAGCGAATTGGTATTCTTTCTAATCATATGTACTAGAGGTATATAAGACGATGATTCTTGCAAATTATCAAGAAAAGATACTCACGATAACACACATTACAGTGAAGAATTAATTTCATAAACAATTACTAAAATTTATTTAAAATCTAGATATGTGGGAACCGACCTGTGAGATTTATATTTATTTAATTTATATGAATTTATATTTACGTTAATTTATATACTTCGATAGCAATTTGTATAATGATAAGTGGACTGTATTTCTGCAATAATCTCTTAATCTCACAAATCGATCCTCTACACATTAGGGGGGTTAAATTAATATATATGCAGCCAATCAAACTACAGAAATAGACTACATACTATTAAACATGAAGAGGTTCCTTCTCTTATAGTACAGCAGGTTAGTCCACCAGGTATAACTAGAGTGTAGACACCAAATTATCCTCTTTGAGGTAGCTTCTATCACCCAGTAACTGGTGCACATAATCTTGCATCCTCGTCTTGACCTGTCAAAAGTGCGCTAGCTGTGAAGCCAGAATCCTATATATGACAAGCTATATCAGAGAAAACAGTACATGGAACATTAAAGACCTGGCTTAATTACCTTTAGTATGAGGCGATTTCGCGTTCTAACCGGGTCACCCTATATAATGACATTAATGGCCACTAATGATAGATAATGGGTTTCGGAAAGAACACTTAACTTGATATGTAGACAGCGTGTTGAAAAATGGTACACCTTTGGTTTCCATAACACTACGTCCAAGTAAATTTAACAGGAGCCGAATTTGCTCCCGTGTGAGCCTCTGGTCTCAATAAACAACAATGGCTGCCCTCCTTCCTCCACTCTGACGCCTGGCTTACATTGTCCAGATTTCAGAACGTGGATAGAAGGGTCACATTTACTCTACTTTAATATTGATAATTAAGTTAATTTATATAAGATGTTTTTATGATGGTAAAGTCCAAAGACTAATGTATTTAAGAACAATTCCCAGCAGAATAGCTGGTGAATTATAATAGTATGTGGTGATGATATCCCGTTTTCTTTAGATGGTAATTCCACTACAAGTTACGTTTCTATGGGTAACTTGTTGGTAATACAGTTATTATCTGTATGATTATTAAATGGTGTCGGATTTTCCGACATAATTCCCCAGGGGGCTGCTCACGGGTCGAAGTCCTAATTAGAACAGACGAACACCGATACTCCTCCTTCGAATTATTAGATTAATTTGATGTTAGTAGTTAGTAATCACACATTTGTGGGTCTGTTCGTACAGGACGGATGTCCCGTACTAGAGTTGCAGGGGTTAGAAGTCTAATGCGATTTCATTTCCCTGTCAACTCTTGAAAGGCTAATATTCAAGCCTTATTACATATTATTTAACCCAGAAGACTGGATGTGATCAAGTACTACAGTCAAGTATGATTCAGGGACTGCAGTGAGATCAGTGACATTAGATATAACTTGAAGTTTCTTCAGGTAACTGGTCACTGATATATAAACACTGAGGCCCATGGAATACATCTTGATTAAATAATAAATGTATCAAATCAGTCATCAGATTTATTGGGGTTTTATTTAATTAATTGATTCAGAGGATTGAATAGCTCATCATTAAAGTAAAGTATGGTTCTGAGACTGCAGTGGGTTCAGTGACATTAGTCGCAGTGACTTGTAGCTGTTTTAGGCTACTGTTCACTGATTTGCCACTGAGGCCTCATGAACTCATCTCCAGCTTTAAATGATGATACTAACATCAACCTCTGTTACTATAGTCAGCTGTAATCTCCTTAGTATAATGCTACTGGAGAAATATAATCAGCTGACAAATTTAGATTTCTACTGGTATTGTTTATCTGCAGGCATAGGTCTCCTCAGGCTTGATACTGGGCCTGAGAGTAATTTACCTCCTGCAGAGTTTAACATGGTTATACCCTGATATTTAGTAGGGCTACCGATGAATCGATGACAATAGTCTGTCCCTACAAGGAGACCGAAGTCGGTGAGGTGATCAGACTTAATATTATCTGCCAATTTTATTCCTCTATTTCTCAGGAATTTGGCTGTTGCTCTCAGACCTTGAACTTGTAGGTCTACTGGTATTTTGTCCACCACAATGGCTTGTACTCGACAGACGTACCTGCCTAAGCGTACTGATGGTTGTACCACCTGGTAGACTTGAGGTCCTGCATCTGTTACAAACCCTGAGATGTTGAATGACATCTGGGCTACAGGCCTTAATTGTAATTCATCTGCCAACTTTTTGGTGATATATGTTCTCTGGGATCCTTGGTCAAACAACCCACGGGTATGGACCTTGGCCCTCTTATTCAGGATGGTAATTTGGGCAGTAGGCAAAGTCGTATTACCTTTAGACTTTGCCGATTGGACACTCTTTGTTTGTTGCACCTTGCAGTACTGTACTGTGGTGGGAATGCTATCTTCCACCTTGGGTCTTGAATACGTTAATTTCGTATATTTGCACAGTGCTGCATGGTGCCTACCTCTTCTACACCTGTTACAGGTGTTGAATTGGGTATCACAATAGTCTATGTTGTGTGACTTGAGACACCTCGAACATCTCCCTAATTCCTGGAGTCGCTCAATACGAGTGTCTCTGGTTGGATAATTAGCACAACGGTATGTTGAATGTTTCTTTTTGCAGAACATACATGTCCCCCAGCCTACTGCACGTTTGGAAGTTACCGGTTTGGGTGAACTAGTAACAGTAGGCTTGGAGGATGCTGCTGCATTGTCAGATTTTCTGCAACTTGATGTTTTGAGTAATTGGTTGATGTTTATTTGGGGTGGTTGTTTTACCCTTTAATTGACTATTATTTTCTATTTCTGAAGGCTTGCAAGAGGCTTTAACTTCCTCATTTGCTCGTCGTTTGCTTATGATGGAATGTAAACCTTCAGTGATGTCCTGTACTGTCAGGATGGTGTTATGTTGATGTGCATATAATTCATCTAGTATATCGCTGGACAATTTTCGTTGAAGGACTACTTTGGTCATCCATTCACTAGTAGTTATATCAACCTTAAGTCTGAATGTTCTTAGTAGTGACTCAAACTCCATGCTGAAGGATTGTAATGAGTCAGCAGTCTGATCAGGTTGAGGTAAATCCAGCAATTGTAGTACTAGATGTATGACAGTTTTCTCATTGCCAGCATTATTCCTAGGAGGCTGGACTGGGAAATTAGTGCTGTCGCTATTTTCATTTACATTTTCTACTACTGGTTCAGCTTCACCTCTAGTTTGGAGGCATGTTAACTTAGTAGCTTCAGGTATTGGGTTTTCAGAAACCACAGAGACTGTGGATAAATTGTCTGAAAACTGCTTAATTTCTGGTGGTATATTATTGGGTGAAGCTGTAGTGGGTGAAGCTTTACTGGGTGAAGCTTTATCCTTGTTGATTAAAGGATCTAATCTGGCTTTACATTTATTCTCAAAAAGATCCAGATCATCCATAACATTATCTACTTTATTTGATGTACTTGCTATTTGTTCTGATTCAATTATCCTGTGTAAATGTTCCAACCTGCCTTGAGTTTCTTCTTCATATTGTGCTAGGTCAGACAGGAATGGTTCCACATCTTCAACTACTACATCATCGTGGACTTGATTTTGGTAAGATTTCCTATTTGCTTTCAATATATGCAATTGGGTTTGAATCTGTAACAGTGGTATTTTCAACCGATGATAATTAATTACAGGCTCATATAACAACTGTTCATATTGGTTGAGATCTCTTGTTAGTTGGCGTTTGCTTGATATTAAAGCACGCTTTGCTTTCTGTGGATTAGTCATGGTGACTTGTTAATTGAGCACCACTGGCTCATAAATTGTGAGCAAGTACTAATGGTAGCCTAGGGTAAATTCTGCACTCACTAGGCAATAATCCTACCTCTACTAGAGGTTAGCACTTAAAATTAATACACATTATATATATATACAATCATACACACTAATGATTTGAGTGATAAACCAGTGTCACTGGAAGTACCTTTAGGTTAGCTCTTCTATATCACCCTAGGATGGAAGAGACACTAATTAATCACTCAAAGGTGTAATGATCATAAGTAATTTATTATATATACAACTCAACTCGAGTTGATAAAAATTACACCCAAAATAGGGTCTGGACCATTCATTAATGGTGTTAGGTTGTTCAATATAGTACAACTGGACTATTGTAATAATGGGACTAGGATGAACAATAATAGTTCAACTAGTCATATCCTACCCTGTTGTGGGTTGGCAATTAGTAAATATTATATTGAGAACACTAGTGCAATTTATATTAAATGATTCTCTATTTTGGAGAAATAATATACACAATTATTGATAATAGCCTCTTAATTAGCCTCTATGAAACTTCTAATATTATCTAGAAGTATTAAATGTTATTAGTGACCTCGCGAAATAAACTCCACAAAATTCGTAGATAATCTCTCGCGAAATGTAACACCACGAAATCCGTGAACAATCTCGCGAAGACACAGTCACTAATTTGGCTGGATTCTATATTAGCGCTGTCATTTCACGAAATAACACGCCACCAAATATCTGTGGGTGTGCATGAAACCGCTGACTAAGGCTGAACTCGGCTGAGGGAGGCTCCTGAGCTCCCTCGAGGCTACGCTTCCGTCTTTGACTGGCTGGCCTTTGTTTAAATAACACTGCACTAGTATATTTAATGAATCCACTGGATAACTGGTTCATCCGGTACTAAGATGACCAAATGTGGGTTCAAGGGATCAAATAATCCGTCATCCGGTTCGAAGATGACCAAATAATGTGGGAACCGACCTGTGAGATTTATATTTATTTAATTTATATGAATTTATATTTACGTTAATTTATATACTTCGATAGCAATTTGTATAATGATAAGTGGACTGTATTTCTGCAATAATCTCTTAATCTCACAAATCGATCCTCTACACATTAGGGGGGGTTAAATTAATATATATGCAGCCAATCAAACTACAGAAATAGACTACATACTATTAAACATTGAAGAGGTTCCTTCTCTTATAGTACAGCAGGTTAGTCCACCAGGTATAACTAGAGTGTAGACACCAAATTATCCTCTTTGAGGTAGCTTCTATCACCCAGTAACTGGTGCACATAATCTTGCATCCTCGTCTTGACCTGTCAAAAGTGCGCTAGCTGTGAAGCCAGAATCCTATAAATGACAAGCTATATCAGAGAAAACAGTACATGGAACATTAAAGACCTGGCTTAATTACCTTTAGTATGAGGCGATTTCGCGTTCTAACCGGGTCACCCTATATAATGACATTAATGGCCACTAATGATAGATAATGGGTTTCGGAAAGAACACTTAACTTGATATGTAGACAGCGTGTTGAAAAATGGTACACCTTTGGTTTCCATAACACTACGTCCAAGTAAATTTAACAGGAGCCGAATTTGCTCCCGTGTGAGCCTCTGGTCTCAATAAACAACAATGGCTGCCCTCCTTCCTCCACTCTGACGCCTGGCTTACATTGTCCAGATTTCAGAACGTGATAGAAGGGTCACATTTACTCTACTTTAATATTGATAATTAAGTTAATTTATATAAGATGTTTTTATGATGGTAAAGTCCAAAGACTAATGTATTTAAGAACAATTCCCAGCAGAATAGCTGGTGAATTATAATAGTATGTGGTGATGATATCCCGTTTTCTTTAGATGGTAATTCCACTACAAGTTACGTTTCTATGGGTAACTTGTTGGTAATACAGTTATTATCTGTATGATTATTAAATGGTGTCGGATTTTCCGACAAGATATTGTCAACTAAATGAAGAGGCTTAGCCTTACACGAAGGTATTATGTTCATTTATTAGATAATTATATTTCTGAAAAAATGAATACATTATGTTTTACTACTACTGAGGTAGTAGTTTCCGTATTTGATATTTTATATCCTATTTACACGTATTCTTTGCAATTTCCTATCACTTTTTTCCATTATTATTCTCTCCTTTACCATTTCATCCATCACATATATTTATTACTACTACACTGTTCACTTTTGATAACTGCGACAAATTTATCCCTTCAGTTGTATGAGATGCGCTCCTAGCAAGGTACCCCGACCGTCCAAGTGGTTGGGCACCATTCCTTTCCCCCGTCCCATCCCAAATCCTTATCCTGACCCCTTCCCAGAGCTACAGCTCTGGGAAGGGGTCAGGATAGTAGTCGTAATAGCTTGGTGGTTTCTCCTGATAATTCCTTCCTTGCTTTCTAGCAAAGTAGTTCCTACTTAGTAACAGCCACTGGGGAGCTAAAGAATGACGAGGCCTCCTCCTAAACTCGTTCCCAAATAGGGCAAAAACGAAAAACGCCTTCCAATGATCTCTGTTAAAGCAGAGAGGGGCGAGCCTCGCACCTCGCCCAAAAGACAGAGCTTGAATCTCTAAGACATGCCAACGCTCGGCATCGCTTGGCCAAGCCGGCCAGCGTAGATCGCCTCTTCGGCCGAGGAACCAGCTAGAACATATTAAAATCCGTCCGCTTCCCTGTGACCCTGGACGCTAAGTGCGCCACAGAGTCTTAACAACCCGGACTGTTAAAAAGAAATGCCTGGCGGCGGTAATGGCTTTCGAGACGCTAAGGGTAAAACAGTGTAATGTGTTCCAGCGGCCCACAGGCGGAACAGGTGTCCAGCGGTCCACAGGCGGAACAGGTGTCCAGCGGCTCACAGGCGGAACAGGTGTCCAGCGGCTCACAGGCGTAACAGGTGTCCAGCGGCTCACAGGCAGAACAGGTGTCCAGCGGCTCACAGGCGGACCAGGTGTCCAGACGTCGCTCGTCAAGACTGGACCAGGAATCTCTCGAGCACTGTGTAATACTGGTGTTTGAGGCCGCACTCTGCCCCAGTAAACAATAACTCTGCGATTCCGTATTCTCCGGATGCGTTCATGAACTGTATGTGGCAAGAATATGTGGAGCCATTAACCACTCTCAACTAAATTAACCACAAACATTCATTCCAGAAAAAACTGGTGATTATAAGAGAAGTATTGAAAGCACTGCTCAACTACTGCGGATCACTTAAGAAAATCGGCTATTTAAGTTTGCTTTCAACGACACTAAATAATCTTCATAATTTTTCAGATCTTGATTTATGAGATATCCAATTGTTTCTTTACAGCTCGACGCGAGCTCGACAGATCTTTGGTATGGGAATAAGTACAGAGGCATTTATTAGAGATGACGATGTACACAGGAAGGTAAGAGAACTATCAGGAAAAACACCAAGCTATAACGACTAAATAGCACTTGGAAGGGATCATGATAAAGGTTTGGGATGAGACGGAGGGAAGGAATGGTGACCAACCACTTGGATGGTTGGGGACTGAACGCCGACCAGCAAGAAACGAGACCGTCTCTCTCCCGTCCAGCTCAAGTGGTACTGGACGGTAGAGAAAGGCTGTAAAACACATTGGTAGATAAACGTAGAGCTCCATTGTTATATGGATAAGGTTGTTAGAACATATGTTAATAAGGCTACAATAACTTTCATTAATTATTTGATTGCTTTCTCAACCATTACATGTGTTACAGTATGCAGGTGTTTCAGGTGTTTACCATTAGTGGCAGGGCGCATGCAGGTCTCATATGCAGTTGTAGTATGACACAAGGCACTGGAAGAATCCAAGGACATGCATTTTTAAAGTGAGCAATAAATCCTTAATGTTTTCCCACCATGGATGGAGTACGACCACTTGCACAGGAAACTAAGTTTAAAAAGTATGTTTGTTTTTCTTGGAACCAAGATCTCAAAACCTCGAAAATTGATGATCCTGTTGTGAGGGTTCTGAAAGAATTAACGGACACCATTTCTTCACACACTTTACAAATTTCATCTACATAACGTAACAAAAGCTTCAAAAACAGCTCTTCTATCACTAACCGTTGATTTATCAATTTCAATCGAGAACTGTCTGGTCTGTATTTTTTTTTTAACTTGCTGGGTTTTTACATTGGCTGACATTTCATCAATTCTTCTCCGAATCGAATCATTGTTCATTGGTAATGTTTTTAAAACACTTGATGAATCTTGATGTAACACAAGTTTGCATATGAATTTAAAGGTCTTTTCAATACCTCTATGAGCACTAGCAGTTTTTGGAATGACTTGTGCAATTTCTTATGAAGCAATCATTCAAATTGTGTTTTTCTAAAAAAAAAAAAAATATTATTATTTTTTCGTTTCTTTTTGTAAATGTGTTTCCAATTAAAAGTAATTTAAGGAATTCGTCCATTCCGGCAGGAATTTTTGTATTAAATGCTCTACACGTCTTGGCGGCTTCATAACTTCATTTAAAAGTGAGCTGTTACATAAAAGACACTCAGGGTGTTTTGGATCAAGTAGACTTTCAATAAAGCCATAATGCAAATACTGCTCCAGATAATGTCTACACTTCTTTTCAACAATCATTATTAATGACAACAAAGGCTTTTAAAATACAACAAAGAAATGCTCTGTTCACTTTTAGTGTAGCTCATTCAGTTATTATCAAAACAGAATTAAACACCATTATCACAACATAAATACCATTAAACATCGGAATATCACTGCGAGAATTAAGGGGCAGAAAAATATTAGCTAAATCCTCCTCAAACTCACTATTTGTTTATGCTTAATCCACATGATAATGATCCAACTTTACAAAGGGATTAACATCGTAACATTCGCACATATTCAAGAAAAAAATACAAATTTGTAGTTGGAACAAATTTATCTCCCACCAGCAGCACCAGTCACCTATGCTCTCCTCAACACCCTCACCAGTCACTACATCCACCAACAGCACCAGTCCCCTCTGCTCTGCTCTCCTCAACACCCTCACCAGTCACTACACTGACCAGCAGCGACAGTCACCTCTGCTCTCATCACCACCGCTACTATCAGATATTCAGGAAGAATCCTGCCTCAAACAGCATAGTTTGAGGCTTGTCACATTTTCGACCCTAGCAAATACTGTAACCACAAGGAGCTTTCTAGTATGCTATATCTCCATCGGTGTACATAATTGCCACCCATTTAGTGTTGTAGAATTATCGAATGTGTCCATTGTGCCACATTATGTGTCTAGGGAAACATGTTTACAGCTGTTTACTCTACACTTACAAGTTTAAAGAAAAATCACTTGTTTGCCACTAATTCAGGTACTCTTTTCACCAGACCTGTCAACAATGACCTCCTGGTCAGTCCTCCACGAGAACTGACCGGCCAGCTTACTTCTGGTTCGCTAGGCAGCTTGACGCCACCTGCTGGACATTGTTCAGCCCACAAGTGCGCCTCCACACACCCAGTACTTAGAAGGACGGAACCCAGGAATCGTTCATCCAGGGGCCCCTATTGCCCCTTCACCTACGACTCCCGAGATTCAACGCATTGCGACCCCTCCCCCCTGTTCCCAATTAACCTGACTTACCCAGAAACATTTTTTTTTTTTTTATAAAAGAAATATACAAAGTATAGCACAATATATACATGACATGAACCTAAGAACAGAACATAACAACAAAAACATAATCATAAACAGGCAGAAAAGAGAACATTGCATAATAAGACCCCAGAAACTCCAGGGACACAAGTCCGAATACAAATAAACATAGAAACGGACACACAACAAACGGACGCATACGGACATGGAAAGACACAACTAACATAAAGAATAAACCAGACACACATATAAATACACAATGCACACAATTACAGAAATAACACAAAGCATAAGCACATCACACACAAATCATATAAGTAACAAAAACAAACCATGGCCAAGGCCCAGGCACTACTATATGACAACCCCAAGAAAGAATCCGGGGCGAACAATGAAACACAGAGATACATGTACCCTAAACAAACACACCTCCAGGAAGAACAGCAATCAAACCAACAAAATGAGTAACAAAACAGCCGCATGCAACTCACTCAAGGTACAAGCAACGGCCCACGCAGGAGCCAACATAGAAGCAAACCCACACACCAAACCGAACACACAACCACAGGAGCAACCACACACACACACCCAGCACAACTCCCCCGAGGAGGCCCACCGGAGGGCCGGGGATCTAGGATGAAAACAGAAGACCACTCACCCAAAAGCAACCCCACGCACATACCCACCCGTGAACCAATCACGGAACTCGCTCGGAAACGCACGCTGCACCCACCACCACGTGAACCGCAAACGACCCCTCAAAAACCCCAAAAGCCTAGCAACCCCATAACCCTCCCTCCGACCCACCCACACACAATACACAAAGTCAGCAACAAGAAGACAAAGCGTATTACGAACACGGCGCGGCTTCCGCGGAAAGGACAAAAACAAAAATCTCAAAAGGTCACCCCGACACCCAGGTCCACAAACTCCAACCAACACGTCCCGAAACCAATCAAGCAAACCCCGCAACCGCCCGCAAAAATAAAAGACATGCAACTGCGTCTCAGGGAGACCACAGTGCACACACGCATCAGAGGCACGCAAACCCAGCATGCACAACCGTGCATTAGTCGCCAACGACAAATGCAAGAGCCGAAACAACAATTCCCGCTGTTGCGGAGCCAGAAACCGAGCCCCCAGCGCCGCCCACACATCCCCCCAATCCCAACACGGGAACAAACCCTCCACCCGCGGTTGAACACGACGAAACAAAACCCGATACACCGCCTTGACCGACAAGGACAGGAACCCCGGACAACGACATACCTCCCGAAGAATCGCCACCGCCCAAGAGTAAACCGGGGGGGGTACAGACCGCCGCCTCCCGACAAACACCAAAATCCACCAAATAGCTAAACCTAACAGAGCAATAATAAACACACAAACCATTGAGCCCCCCACCCAACTCAAACCCCTGACACAACGAGACCCAAAAGAGCGCCCGAGCCCTCGTGAACACATCAGGAATGCCCACCCCACCCTCCTGCACAGCCAACACCAACGTCGACCGACGAACTGGGTGGTAACGACCACACCACACATAACGATAAACCTGGCGTTCCAACCCGAAAGCCAGCTTACGATCCAGGGGGAAAACCCGAGCCACGAACCAGACCCGGGACAAAACTTTGCAATTCACAAGCAGCGCCTGCTGATAAAGCGTCAACGGGCGCACAGCCAGCAACCTAATCGCAACACCGACACTCCGGGAAACCATATCCCAATTGCAAGCCAAGGACCTCTCATAGGAAGCGAACCAGGTAAGCCCCAAAACCCGCATAGAAGTGACAACCGGAAACCATGACCCCACCCACACACGGCGAGAGGACCACCCACCAAGACCCATAAGACCAGATTTCGCACGATTTACCTGCGCCCCAGTGGCCAACTCAAACCTCTCAACCACAACCTGGACCGCCCCAACCGACCCCTCCGAGGCCAGGAACAGGACGGTATCATCTGCATAACCGCAGATAGGCAACCGAAGACCCGACGGCAAACGGGGGGGGGACGATCAACGGGCATCCCTTGATCGCCCGAAAAAATGGCTCCTGAAAGACGATATACAGGAGCATCGAAAGCGGACAACCCTGACGCACAGGGAAAGAATCACTCAAAAACCCATTTACACAGACCCGACTACAACATTGAGCGTACAACATACGCACCCAACGAACAAACAAGGGCGGAAATCCCAGCCTCCCCAACACACGAAACACAAAAACGAGTGACACACGGTCGAAAGCCTTCGACCAATCCAGACAAAGCATCGCTGCCGACAAGCGAGAGTCGGACACGTACAAGAGCACATCTCAAAACAATGCATTGCAAAGCAACAAGGAACGACCCGGAACACCACAAAACTGCTCCACAGAGACAACAGACGCCACAACACTGCGACACTGACCAGCCAAGACCTTAGACAGGATCTTGTAGTCGACATTCAACAAAGTAATGGGCCGCCAGTTTGAGAAAAACCGTAGATCGCCCGACTTCGGGAGAAGCCGCACAATCCCAACGCACTGAGACACAGGCAGAACACACTCCCGAAGACAAGACTGGACCACCTCCAGCAGAACATCCCCCAACACATCCCAAAAGGCGACATAGAACTCAATAAGAAGACCATCCGAACCCGGCACCTTCCCGGAACGAAACGACCGCACCACCACAAGCAGCTCCGCCAAGGAGACCTCTTTCACCAGACCAGCACACTCCGCAACCGACAACCCAGGAAGGCACCGACCCAAGAAATCCTCCGCAAGTGCGGCGTCCCCAGCCACCTCCGCATACAGCGCAGCCAACTCCTGCCGAACATAGTGCAACACCCCACCAGTGTCCGAAACAACCGTCCCATCTGGCCGTTGCAAGGCCGTAAAAAGAACAGAGTCCCGCGCGGCCCGTACCTCACTTAAAAGAAATGGAGAAATCCGTTCCCCGTCTACCCTCTCACTTACACGAGCCCTCACACGCACACCCTCCGCCCACTCACTCCGCAACCCGCATATACGCGCCTTGCAGTCCACAATCTTATCAAAACAATCAACACCAGCATCGTACCTTACATACAACCTCGACAGCTGCGCCTGCAACAACCGCAGCAACCCAAAGCGTCCAGCAGCCTCGCAACCATGCGAAAAAACAAACGACACTGCACTTTACACCACTCCCACCACTCCAAGACAGACAGAAACTCACAACGCCGGGCTCGAATCCCGACCCACCAACACCGAAAATGACAAACACGCGGAGAACGCAACAACCCACAGTTTAGCTTCCACCACCCTGCACCGACCCGCACCTGACTGGGTACCCCAACCCGGACCACCACCAAACTGTGGTCGGAGAATGCAACCGGGACAGTGCGAAAATCATACACCGTACATTCCCCACCATTGACATACACCCTATCGATGCGCGAACGCACCCCACGTGCAGCAAAAGTAAACAACAGCCCTCCACCAAAGAGCACAGCAGCGTCTCGGAAACCACATGAACGCACTACCTCCATCAGCGCACCCGAGACATTCTGCAGACGAGCGCTACAAATATCCCGTGCACTCGTCACACAATTGAAGTCCCCTCCAAAAATCATGCCCCGCGTATCATGGCGCAAGAAAGGAAGAAGCCCCACCCGAAAAAACTCCTCCCTCTCCCGACGACGCGCTGCACCCGAGGGGGCGTACACCGTCAAGAACGGAATCACGACCCCCAAAAACTAAACCCGCACAAACAACACCCGCACATCCTCGTCCAACTCCGTGTGAAGCACGGAGAAGGAGGCCTTACGAGAGAATAACATAAGGGTCCCCCCGAAAGGCGTCCTCGGCGAGTTGAGCACCACATGATAATGCACGCTTAGACACTGCAACACAGACACATCATGCACATTATGCTCCTGTAAGAGAGCCACATCCACACGTTGCTCCTGCAAAACATCCAACAGGCCCAACTGGACCCCAAGAGCATTCAAACCCTGAACATTCAAGGACGCACAAACTACAGAGGGCGCCATCGGGACAACCTCAGGACACCCCCAACCCGTCGCGACACACAGGCCGCACTTCATCCTGGACCCCAGGGCGATCACAGTGAACACCGCCAGTCGCCGTACCCAGCCCCACGGACGAGCCCTCTGCCAGATCCGCAGAGCCCCCACCAACCGGAACAAGGGCCGAAGACCCCCGACAGTTACCCTTAGACAACACGACCACCAGGTCCCGGTTACCGCGATGAGCCACCCACCCAGAGGTGCCACCATCAGGAGTCGCAGCTGCCGTCACTGGAGGCACCACAGAAGAAACCTCCTCAATGTCCTTGCCCGCAACCTCCATCGCAACACCGCCCTCCGCCCACAACCGACGAGGCGATGTATCCTGAGCCGAACGACGGCGCTTCACATGAGGCTGCTGATCGTCGGTACAACGACCCCCAGCAAGGGGTGCTCCAGAAGAACCCGACGCGGGTGGGCCCAAAGCAGAAGCAGCACAAACACACACAGCAGCAACCTCCACAGCATGGGGCCACAGCTTACCACCACGCCCAGAGACTGGAGCAGAAGGAGCAGGTCCAGACAGCGGGAGAGCACACTCCAGCTCACAGGGGGCATCCACTACGGACGCCGAGGCAATCGCAGCTGACGAACCACTGGACAAGGCGACCTTCGTAGACGACGAGGGAGTCGACGCAGAGTCAGAGGGCAGGGAGGAGGACACACACCCCACCACCCCAGCATCCCCGGGCAGCAGACAATCTTCAGCATTGGAAGCAGGCACCACACCAACAGCAGCAGCCGAGGACTGCACAGAAGCCTCCGGCCGCGGGTGCACCTTCGCCACCACCGAACGAGGAACCCCCGAGGCAGGAGCTCCCGTTCCCACAGAGCACACCGGGGAAGCAGACGTACTATGTCCCGACCAAACAGGGACAGAGGGAGCACTTGCTGAACCCGCCGCAGGAACCACCCCAGGCACCACGCCAGGGCGAGAAGGCGATGAGGAAGCCCCCCGCGTCTCCAAAGGGGGGAAGTCACCCTCCAAGAAAACGGAGGGAGCCTCAGCTCGAGGAGCATCACAGCTCGCTGCCACATGGCCCTCAGCACCACACCGGAAACAAGTGCGAGTCTGTCCCTGATAAAAGACTCTGAGCGAGAGCCCACGATACAGAAGACGAGACGGTACCGGTGACGTAATCTTCATACCTAGCGTACGAATGCCCGTACGCAGCTCGCTCAGCCGACATGTACGCAGATGGTTGAAACGATGAAACTGCACCACTCCATACTTCCCAAACACAACCCGCAGCTCATCCTCAGAGAACGTCACCGGTACACCATGCACACTCACGTACTGCACGGCCCCCCAGGGATCCGAAATGGCCACAGACACAGTCGTGTCGGTGACTGGAACCGAGTGGCCGGCCCAACGCGCCACAAACTCCTTGTACAGCGAGCTCCTGCAGAAGGTCATTTCCAGCCCTATCAAATCCTGGACATCCGCTTGAAGCACATCGACGACAGCAACTTCCACAATCGCCCAGTCCACATCCCCTGAGAAGTCAAGGCATGCCGTGTCCACCCGCCGGACGCGGGATACACCACCAACCACCATACCACCAGCCGGGCCCTCCGGCCAGCGGGCGCACCACACCACAATCCACACCCGCCTCCACTCAGCACTAGGCGACAACTGGCAGGTCAAACGAGCACGTCCTGGCCCCCTGGCGGCCAGTGAGCGAATCAGGGGAACAGTTAAGTGGTAGAGTCAGATAATGTCTACACTTCTTTTTCAACAATCATTATTAATGTCAACAAAGGCTTTTAAAATACAACAAAGAAATGCTTTGTTCACTTTTAGTGTAGCTCATTCAGTTATTATCAAAACAGAATTGAACACCATTATCACAACATAAATACCATTAAATATCGGAATATCACTGCTAGAATTAAGGGGCAGAAAAATATTAGCTAAATCCTCCTCAAACTCACTATTTGTTTATGCTTAATCCACATGATAATGATCCAACTTTACAAAGGGATTAACATCGTAACATTCGCACATATTCAAGAAAAAAATACAAATTTGTAGTTGGAACAAATTTATCTCCCACCAACAGCACCAGTCCCCTCTGCTCTGCTCTCCTCAACACCCTCACCAGTCACTACACTGACCAGCAGCGACAGTCACCTCTGCTCTCATCACCACCGCTACTATCAGATATTCAGGAAGAATCCTGCCTCAAACAGCATAGTTTGAGGCTTGTCACATTTTCGACCCTAGCAAATACTGTAACCACAAGGAGCTTTCTAGTATGCTATATCTCCATCGGTGTACATATTTGCCACCCATTTAGTGTTGTAGAATTATCGAATGTGCCCATTGTGCCACATTAAGTGTCTAGGGAAACATGCTTACAGCTGTTTACTCTACACTTACAAGTTTAAAGAAAAATCACTTGTTTGCCACTAATTCAGGTACTCTTTTCACCAGACCTGTGTTGGGGTATTACTCCGGTGAGCAACCTTAACTGTACTTTATCCTGGCAAGGTCGCCAATGTTGGGGTATTAGTTCTCATCTCTTTACTCGGTGAGCAACAGTTATCTCAAGGTCACTCACCGTAGCCCTGCGGGTCTTCACTCTAATCCTCTCGGCGCCACTGCATGCCATGAGAGTATCCCAGTCAACCCCAACCGGCCTCTGATTGAGAAGGAGTGGGAACACACTTCTTGTTCACTTAACTGTTGTGTGGCCCGCCCCAACAATAGGGCTTTACTATTAACCACAAGGTCGCCAACTGGTGTTTTCGGTGTCCAGTAACACGTCAGTGGACTGGTTGAATTAGTGGTAGCCTTGGCAAGGTCACACTCAATAGATCAGGAATCAGGCAGGTACTTACTTTTATCACTCTTTGCTTTCCAGTATAATATAGCCACAAGATAAATGGAGGGGATGATATAAACACAAATGTATTTTGTATTTTACTAACAACTCGTTTAAAGATATCACAAGGACATCACAATAAGTAATCAGCTGATCCTGGCTGGAGCCGGTCGTTCCCACGAATATTACGCACTCACAAAGTGGCAACACCTCCCCCTCTCGTCAATGTCACGATCAGCTGAGCGCCTCCCTCCACGCGAAAGTTTATTGCTTGTTTTTCTAGAGTCACGCGCGCTGTTTCTTTAAGTTCTCCAATATTATTAGAAACTCGCACACTCGATATTTGCAACAATAGCACGTATTACTTAGTTACACTGTGCTCGGGCTCAAACAGTCGTTTCTATAATCAATGCGACAATGACTCACTGTAACAGTTTTACCCTGCCCTTCATTCAATGATATTTTATGAAGTATTTAACACTGGAGTTTTCAGTACTTCCTTTCGTGGGCGATAACACAATAATTCACTGTACTCATTAATGATTAATCACTGCATGAACATAGACATATATAATGTATATAAATCAGACATCAATAAATGGTAAATAAATAGTTTCTGGGCACATGCCCTAACTTCCAAATACTGGCATACTATTATATATAATTTATCACTATATGTTCACATCAAAGTCTCTAGAAAGATATACAAAACACAGTAAATTTATCACTTGTTCCGGGTGCCTGTACACACCAATAATAAACATGAATATTATAAGTACTCTTGATAGTACTATCCTGCACACTGGTGCCTTACTGTGACATGGGTGAGACTTGCTCACGACATATAAAATCCTCAGGCTAGATAATATAGCCGAATAATATAGCTAACTAAAGGCGAATGGGGAGGGAAACTAGAAACACCTACTTCAACCTATCCTCCGATGAGAGTCGAGTTGTAGCTCCTGGTCCTCGTGTCGGGAACGCCCCCACACACACGTTGTCGCGTCCAACCGGAACCACTCGCCGTCCCACCGTTTAGCGCGTCGTCTCCGTGCCTTCTTCCCTGCAGGTCCGTGCTCCACCTCGACTTCTTGAAGGGTTGGAGTCGGTCTCCTTTCCGTCGACTTCTCCCAGCTGCGGCTGCCGCCTACGTCTCGGCTGCAGTCGTCCGGATTCCCAGCTAGTCCTCTTCTTCCTCTGCTACCCAGTGGCTCTGGTCAGCCACTACGCCGTCACAAATGGGTGAACTGCCTCAGACGTCGCCTACGTCACTGCACAGTCTTCACTTCTCCTTGCACAGTACCTGTCCTGGAGCACTTGTTGCTCAATAACCGTCGATTCCCTCTCTGGTTCAACACATGAACTAGGGAAGACCTCACAGAGTACTGGCAGACTTCAGGTGACGTGTAAATCCACGGGAGCGGGAAACAACTGTCAAACTGACAGGACCAATCGTCGCACGTCCAACCTCCTTGACGTGTCGTGTCTGACTGATGGCGCCAACGCGGCGCGCTGCCCGGACCCCCTTCCTTCGTGACGTCACTTTTGCCACGGGGGGGTTTTCATTGGCTCCCTGTGCCACATTGCTGTCGGTGACCAATCCGGTGTCACTGACGTCACGCCGTTTTGGCGGGGAATCAGGAGAGCCAGCGCCATCTTGGCTTCCTAAAGGGCCTAAACCACAGGCCAAAATATTACTGTTTCACAAATTTCTTGGCTCTCCGAGAACACTCCACTCTCTCCCATATATCAAATTGATGCCTGCGACCTAGAGAACGCTTGGGTAAAGTGGACATGACTCTTACTGCAGGCGTGGGAGAAATATAAGGGGGGGAACACCGTCACATACCCCTCCCCTTAAAATAAGAGTCATGTCTGGTTAGTGTATACGGGATAGGGAGTCTGCTACTACGTTGTTTTTCCCCTTGATGTGCTTGATCTTGATCTTTGTCAGACTCTCAGTGTTGGTGAGACGGGTGCCGTCCGCCCTGGACCACTTTCCTTCCTCCTCCGGGAGTTCTCGGTCCCCCTGTACACACAGAACCGTCTTCCGCTGGGGTTCTCGGGTCATCGTTCCGTCCTGCCTGGCGGCTCCTCCTTCCACAGGGAAGAAATGTTTCAGGCGGTCTACGTGACACACCTGCTTCTTGCGGGGTCTATCCGGCTTCCCAATTCCGTACGACACAGGCTCCAACCGCCGCAGCACCTGGAATGGTCCCTCGAACCGTGACTCGGTCACCCTACCTTTACCTGGCAGCAAAACCATCACCTGGGACCCGACCTGGAAATCCCTCTGCGTAGCTCTCTTGTCGTACCACTCCGACATCTTACGCTGCGCCTCCTTCAGATGTTTCCCAGCTAGTTCCTTCGCTCGAGTGAGACGTCCCTTGAACTTCTGGACATATTCATTCACCGTCCCCACGGTCGCTCCTGGTGTCCATTGTTCCCTCAGCATGGATTGCATGGCATATATAACATAGATAAATGGAAAGTAAGCCTTCTCAGGACCCACACGTCCTCCTTTGGCTTCACTAATCAATTCGGGGAACTCTTCCTGCTGCAACTCTCCTAGACGAGTGCGGTCTACCCCTAGAGAACTGGTGAGGGTCACCTGCAACTCACCATTCGAGCTATCTTCGCCCTCTGCTCGTTCTCCGGGTCTTATGAAGAGGTGATCTATTCCCAGGCTGTTGGACGTCTCCTCAGCCCCATCAGATTCACAACCTCCTGGTTCTTCGCGCTGTCTCGGCATCACAGCACAAACTGGGAACGCCACCGGGGCGATTCCCTTCTCGTCCCCACAGGCGTCTAACACTCCGCCCGTTTCCTTGCATTGTTCTAGGCACTCTTCGCCTTTCACGAGATTCGGAAGGACATATCCTCCACATGCATCGTTTCCCAAGATGACCTGTGCTTCCATCTTGGGCATTGATATACAGACCCCCACCACAAGGGTCTGGCAGCCATAGTCAGAATTTAAAGGTACCTGGTGTAGGGTCATCCTCACTGGGCCTCCCACAGTGGTCACACTTGCCACCCCCACACTGGTACTTTCGTAACCCTCGGGGAGCAGGGTTTCACTCACCAGGGTAACATCGGCCCCAGTGTCTCTTAATATTTTCACTGGGATGGGGTCTGCGTCCCCCATCCTTACAGTTCCCTGACACACGAATGGGTGAACTCCCTTCTCCCCATTCAGCACGGGTTCATCCCGCACTCTCTCGGCCCTCTGGTCCTCGAACATCACCAAAGCAACGTGTCCCCGCTGCTTAGGGCGTCTGCATTCCCGCGCGACGTGTCCGATTATTCCGCAGTTGTAGCAGCGGACCCTCGTCGGAGACCATCCGCCACCGCTCGCCTTAGCACTGCCTCCAGAGGCCGTCGCTCCCTGTGTCTTTCTCGCACCATTTGTCGCCTCCTTCACTTCAGCAACAGCTCCCGAGCTCTCAGCTTGGTTCTTCTCTATCGGCTCTACAGCACCTTTTGTTCCTCTGTCGTCCCAACTCGAGAGGTGGGACTTGGGAGAACTCGTTTCTGTCCTCCATCCATCCGTCCTCCTATAACTCCTACTGCTTCCGGAGTACACGGGTGATCGGTGCTGTCCCTCTCGGCTTGGCCATAGTGCTTCCTCTAACATGTCGGCTCGGTCGGCTGCGGCCCTTAGATCCTTTATGTCCGCCTCCTTTACTCTCACCCTGATCTCAGGAGAGAGCACGGACATAAACTTTTCCATAACCATTAGCTCCTTGACCTCTTCAACCGACCTCGCTCCTTCAGAGTCCAGCCACTTAAGGAACTTTCTTTCCATGTCCCTTGCCGTCTCCGCATAAGATTTTCCTGGCGACCGGGTACATTCTCTAAACCTCTTCCGGTAACATTCCGGCGTGAGCTTGAAGGAATGGAGCACAGCTCTTTTTACCGCATCGTAGTTGGTGCATTCTTGGAAGTCGAGCATAGTGTAGGCTTCACGAGCTTCACCTGTGAGCCTCCCTTGAACCAGCTCCGCCCACTCCGCCCTCGGCCACCTCTTCAAAGCTGCAACCCTTTCAAAGTGATCGAAGAAACTTTCGGCTTCATTTGGCACAAAGACCGGCAGATCTCGTTCCCTCACTCGTCGGTCTTCCTGTGGCGGCGGAGCAGGGGCACCTAGTCCTAGTTCAGCTCGCTTCAGCTCCACCTCCTTGTTGGCTTCTATTTCCAGTTGTCTCATCCTAGCTTCTAGCTCGTGTTCTTCCCTGCATAGCTGTGCTTCTCGCTCTTGTTCTTCCCTGCGTAGCTGTGCTTCTCGCTCCTCACGCTTCAGCTGTGCTTCTCGCTCTTCACGCTTCAGCTGTGCTTCTCGCTCCTCACGCTTCAGTTGTGCTTCTGCTTCTTGTTCTTCTTTGCGCTGCTGTGCTTCTCGCTCTTCTTTGCGCTGCTGTGCTTCTCGCTCTTCTCGCTTCAGTTGTGCTTCTGCTTCTCGCTCTTCTCTGCGCTGCTGTGCTTCCAGCTGCAGCTTCATTATTTCCAGCTTAACGCTGTGCCTGCTGCCGCTGGATCCTCTGCTGCTTCCACCAATACTCAGGTGTTCTCCCACACTGGCAGGTGTTTGGGGCCGTTCCTCCCCCAAAGCTTCGTCTCGTGCCCTGAGCTGCGCCATAATTTCCAGTCTCCTTTCTCCCACTCTGGCAGATCTCAGCTTTACTCCAAAATGATTTGCTATTGCCTGTAACTGTGCCTTGGTGCACTCCTCCAGCACCTGTTCATCTCTCGTGTCAATAAACCTTGTCACTTTATCATCCTCCATCTTGTGCTATGAGTGATAACCCGCACCTGATCTCTAATACCACTGCCAAGTAACACCACTGCAACCTTTATTCCGATCGAGATCCTAGCAAGGTCGCCTATGTTGGGGATGCACTCCGGTGAGCAACCATAATCAGCACTAATCCTGGCAAGGTCGCCAATGTTGGGGAATTAGTGGTCTTATCTCTTTACTCGGTGAGCAACAGTTATCTCAAGGTCACTCGGTGAGCAACAGTTATCTCAAGGTCACTCACCGTAGCCCTGCGGGTCTTCACTCTAATCCTCTCGGCGCCACTGCACGCCAGGAGAGTATCCCAGTCAATCCCAACCGGCCTCTGATTGAGAAGGAGTGGGAACACACTTCTTGTTCACTTAACTGTTGTGTGGCCCGCCCCAACAATAGGGCTTTACTATTAACCACAAGGTCGCCAACTGGTGTTTTCGGTGTCCAGTAACACGTCAGTGGACTGGTTGAATTAGTGGTAGCCTTGGCAAGGTCACACTCAATAGATCAGGAATCAGGCAGGTACTTACTTTTATCACTCTTTGCTTTCCAGTATAATATAGCCACAAGATAAATGGAGGGAATGATATAAACACAAATGTATTTTGTATTTTACTAACAACTCATTTAAAGATATCACAAGGTCATCACAATAAGTAATCAGCTGATCCTGGCTGGAGCCGGTCGTTCCCACGAATATTACGCACTCACAAAGTGGCAACACCTCCCCCTCTCGTCAATGTCACGATCAGCTGAGTGCCTCCCTCCGCGCGAAAGTTTATTGCTTGTTTTTCTAGAGTCACGCGCGCTGTTTCTTTAAGTTCTCCAATATTATTAGAAACTCGCACACTCGATATTTGCAACAATAGCACGTATTACTTAGTTTCACTGTGCTCGGGCTCAAACAGTCGTTTCTATAATCAATGCGACAATGACTCACTGTAACAGTTTTACCCTGCCCTTCATTCAATGATATTTTATGAAGTATTTAACACTGGAGTTTTCAGTACTTCCTTTCGTGGGCGATAACACAATAATTCACTGTACTCACAAATGATTAATCACTGCATGAACATAGACATATATAATATATATAAATCAGACATCAATAAATGGTAAATAAATAGTTTCTGGGCACATGGCCTAACTTCCAAATACTGGCATACTATTATATATAATTTATCACTATATGTTCACATCAAAGTCTCTAGAAAGATATACAAAACACAGTAAATTTATCACTTGTTCCGGGTGCCTGTACACACCAATAATAAACATGAATATTATAAGTACTCTTGATAGTACTATCCTGCACACTGGTGCCTTACTGTGACATGGGTGAGACTTGCTCACGACATATAAAATCCTCAGGCTAGATAATATAGCCGAATAATATAGCTAACTAAAAGGGAATGGGGAGGGAAACTAGAAACACCTACTTCAACCTATCCTCCGATGAGAGTCGAGTTGTAGCTCCTGGTCCTCATGTCGGGAACGCCCCCACACACACGTTGTCGTGTCCTACCAGAACCACTCGCCGTCCCACCGTTTAGCGCGTCGTCTCCGTGCCTTCTTCCCTGCAGGTCCGTGCTCCTCCTCGACTTCTTGAAGGGTTGGAGTCGGTCTCCTGGCCGTCGACTTCTCCCAGCTGCGGCTGCCGCCTACGTCTCGGCTGCAGTCGTGCGGATTCCCAGCTAGTCCTCTTCTTCCTCTGCTACCCAGTGGCTCTGGTCAGCCACTACGCCGTCACAAATGGGTGAACTGCCTCAGACGTCGCCTACGTCACTGCACAGTCTTCACTTCTCCTTGCACAGTACCTGTCCTGGAGCACTTGTTGCTCAATAACCGTCGATTCCCTCTCTGGTTCAACACATGAACTAGGGAAGACCTCACAGAGTACTGGCAGACTTCAGGTGACGCGTAAATCCACGGGAGCGGGAAACAACTGTCAAACTGACAGGACCAATCGTCGCACGTCCAACCTCCTTGACGTGTCGTGTCTGACTGATGGCGCCAACGCTGCGCGCTGCCCGGACCCCCTTCCTTCGTGACGTCACTTTTGCCACGGGGGGTTTTCATTGGCTCCCTGTGCCACATTGCTGTCGGTGACCAATCCGGTGTCACTGACGTCACACCGTTTTGGCGGGGAATCAGGAGAGCCAGCGCCATCTTGGCTTCCTAAAGGGCCTAAACCACAGGCCAAAATATTACTGTTTCACAAATTTCTCGGCTCTCCGAGAACACTCCACTCTCTCCCATATATCAAATTGATGCCTGCGACCTAGAGAACGCTTGGGTAAAGTGGACATGACTCTTACTGCAGGCTTGGGAGAAATATAAGGGGGGGAACACCGTCACACCTGTCAACAATGACCTCCTGGTCAGTCCTCCACGAGAACTGACCGGCCAGCTTCTGGTTCGCTAGGCAGCTTGACGCCACTTGCTGGACATTGTTCAGCCCACAAGTGCGCCTCCACACACCCAGTACTTAGAAGGACGGAACCCAGGAATCGTTCATCCAGGGGCCCCTATTGCCCCTTCACCTACGACTCCCGAGATTCAACGCATTGCGACCCCTCCCCCCTTGATTGATTGTTGCCGCCGAAGGCGGCTAGTTAATTGTGCACCCCATACTCATCCTGTGAGCGGTAGCGCAAAAGCATTACAGAGGGCACAAAAGGTCTTTATCAGACCTCATCTTAGATTATTACATAAACAATTTCTTCAATCCTTCACACCTTATAGATACAATGTCAGCTAGTTACAGAAAAAGTGCTATTACAAGAGCTACATATTTACAGTAAGTCATCATACGTTAATGGTAGGTCTTGTCGTTAATGCATAATAGTTTGGCCAATGGGGATATTACAGAGTCATAGGGAAGCTTCTGTTTATTATTAGTCCTCACAATACACTACTTGTTTCTGAATCTCATATGTCGTTCATCTACTGGAAGCAAAATGTGGGTACAGTGCAAGGATTTCAGGTAATTTATCCATGGTAATAAGATAGGTTGCCATATCATACAGAGTGAGCTTAGATTTATCTCTAAACGGCTCAATTTTACAACAATCCAAGATATAGTGTTCGAGTGTGTGTCCCTGCCTATGTCCACACACTTTACACTTTACTTCATCTAGATCCCTATACAAGCCGAACTGCCAGAGATACTTGTAGCCAAGTCTTATACGAGCTGTGACAACATCTGTTAGTCTACTGACTTTGTTACTTGCCCCATACACATGTTTTACTTCACACATTTCATTGTGACGAACAATGGACCTACTAGTTCCAGTTTGCACTGTTCTACTTTCTTCAAATCCATCTAGGAGTTCTCGTCTAATGACACTTTTAAGGGACCTATTTGATAACTCAAGATTCCATTCAATACTGTCTTTATTTACTGCAGCCTTAGCAAGGGCGTCAACTTTGTCATGTTCCTGCATGCCAATGTGAGAAGGAATCCACAACATTTTTATATTTACCCTCTTGCTAAGTATTCTTACATATCTACGTCCTGTTCCGTCCCTCTCCCCTGTTCCCAATTAACCTGACTTACCCAGAAACATTGTGTCTGCTGACGTATTCACCCCCGGAAGGTGACAACGTTCGGGACCTGACATCATAATACAGCAACAATGGAAACAGAAGGAAATTGTTACGTACCTTAGAGATTGGTAGAGTTGTGTCAGGTGATGAGCTTTTATGTTGACTTACCTGAAGAGGCATGAAAACTAGTTAGTAATTTTAATTTGTATACATTATAAACTTAATATACCACCTGAATATTCATATTCTAAACCACATATATAAGCAGCAAAGGTATAAGTGACATTTGAGCATCGAAGGGATCTTACCTTAACTAGAAGGTCGACAGAATTGAAGTAATTTGTCTCGACGGACGAGGGCGCTGGAGTACTCGTCATGTGGGAAGAGGGCGCTGGAGTACTCGTCATGTGGGACGAGGGCGCTGGAGTACTCGTCATGTGGGAAGAGGGCGCTGGAGTACTCGTCATGTAGGACGAGGGCGCTGGAGTACTCGTCATGAAGGACGAGGGGGCTGCAGTCCTCGTCATGCAGGACCAGGGGGCTGGAGTACTCGTCATGAAGGACGAGTGGGCTGGAGTACTCGTCATGAAGGACGAGGGGGCTGGAGTACTCGTCATGAAGGACGAGGGGGCTGGAGTACTTGTCATGAAGGACGAGGGGGCTGGGGTACTCGTCAAAAAGGACGAGGGGGGCTGGAGTACTCGTCATGAAGGACGAGGGGGTTGGAGTACTCGTCATGAAGGACGAGGGGGCTGGAGTACTCGTCATGATGGACGAGGGGGCTGGAGTACTCGTTATTCAGGACGAGGGGGGCTGGAGTACTCGTCTTGAAAGACGAGGGGGCTGGAGTACGCGTCATGATGGACGAGGGGGCTGGAGTACTCGTCATGAAGGATAAGGGGGCTGGAGTACTCGCCTTGAAAGACGAGGGGGCTGGAGTACTCGTCTTGAAAGACGAGGGGGCTGGAGTACTCGTCTTGAAAGACGAGGGGGCTGGAGTACTCGTCATGAAGGACGAGGGCGCTGGAGTACTCGTCATGAAGGACGAGGGGGGATGGAGTACTCTTCATGAAGCAGTTAAGGCTTGTCGGCGTCTAATATTTCCTGTAAAACACTAAACTATCCCGACTCAACACTTCGCCCCGCACACCAATAGCGCCGTTTTCTGTGCTGGTTTCCGGCACATAACTCAATGTAAACACAGTACACTTAAGGACATTGCCAGGTTAGGATCTAATAGCTAGGGTACCTATACGTTTTTCCACACACTACAATTGTATTGTACACAATCAGGCATTAACACTTGAACGTCTAGTTCCAGTAAATCAAGTTCACTAAACACTTGTTTCTATTATCTATCAGAAGCGGTGAAATTTTTCATATAAACTTTTGTGTTTCCGTCACAGCCCAGTCCAGTCCAGTCCTGTCCAGCCCAGCCCAGCCCAGCACAGCACAGCACCCACTGACCACACATAATGAGTTCTGACAACCCTTTCTCGAGCGGTGGTGGTCCAAGCCGCGACTTCCACAGTTGAGGTATTTATTAACTTTTACGCATCGTGAACGTTGTCGGCGTTTTCTCACATATTGCTAGAACTTGCTGTATAGGAAGAGTAAGTTAGGTCATGTTGTGGTGTTTAGGATCTATTGGAAATTATTGGGTGCAGCATTTACAGGTGCGATTTGAATAGAAAAAAACACTATTGCAGTGTTTTTGCACAATCGACTTCAGAATGGTCCAGGACGGACCGAAACGTCGTCGTCCCTTCACTTTCTAGTGTGTGATCTGGTCAACATACTTCAGCCACGTTATTGTGACTCATCGCCTGCACTATTGCAGTGTTTTGTTTATGTATCGTGTTTTTCATTTGTAAACAAGGAGTTTGACGGCTAGATTATTGAACTTGGTCTTTGGTCTATGTTTATGAGGGCGGGGATGTAACTTGACCTGCGGAAGAAAACGGTTCAGGTCTTCCTTTCACGATTCGAATGAACACGCTCAAAAACCCACTCAAGAGAGGTTGAGTTTCATCCAACCAGTCCTCATCAACCCGTCCTCATCCAGCCGTTCTCATCAACCTGTCCTCAGATAAAGTTCATTCTATCCAGCGGTCGACGACACAGATGCATTCATGAATTTTAACATACTGTTCATTCAAACCAGGAATTTTCTAAAGTATAAATTAATATTATTATATATTAGCATACTGTGCATATTTAGGCTTATGTTAGGTTAAGTGTTTAGGTTCTGTCGGCGATTATTTGTATTTGTACAGTGTTGTGGTTCGAACAAAAGTCGTCAGCGCAGCAGTTGTTCCGGAAGTCCTCTTTTGTCAGCAGTGTCGGAAAATCCGACACCATTTAATATCATACAGACAGATAATAATTGCTGCTGTATTACCAACAAGTTACTCATAGAAAACGTAACTTGTAGTGGAATTACCGTCTAAAGAAAACGGGATATCATCACCACATACTATTATAATTCACCAGCTATTCTGCTGGGAATTATTTTTAAATACATTAGTCTTTGGACTTTACCATCATAAAAACATCTTATATAAATGAACTTAATTATCGATATTAAAGTAGAGTAAATGTGACCCTTCTATCACTTTTGACATCTGGACAATGTCGGCCAGTAGCGTCAGTGAGGAAGGAGGGGCAGGCATTGTTGTGTCACCTCCGAGACGTGTGGAGCAAATTCGGCTCCTATCATATCTGGACAATGTCGGCCAGTAGCGTCAATAGTATGGAGTGTTAGACATTGCCATTGTTTTATACTAGACCAGAGGCGCAGGGAGCAATTCGGCTCCTGTTAATTGTACTTGGACGAAGTGTTATGGAAACCAAAGGTGTACCATTATCACACGCTGTCAACAAATTCAAGTTAAGTGTCTTTCCGAAACCCGTATATCTATCATTAGTGGCCATTAATGTCATTGGGTAGGGTGTCCCGGTTAGATCACGAAATCGCCTCATACTAAAGGTAATTAAGCCAGGTCTTCATTGTTCCATGTACAGTATTTTCTCTGACATAGCTTGTCATATATAGGTATCTGGCTTTACAGCTAGCGCCCTTTTGACAAGTCAAGACGAGGAAGCAAGATTTTGTGCACCAGTTACTGGGTGATGGAAGCTACCTCAAAGAGGGAAAATGTGGCGTCTACAACCTAGTTATACCTGGTGGACTAAAGCTTGCTGTACAAATAAGATAAGGAACCTTTTCAATGTATGTAGTCTAATACTGTAGTTTGATTGGCTGCATATATTAATTAATATAAACCCCCCCCCTAATGTGTAGAGGATCGATTTGTGAGATTATGAGATTATTGCAGAAATACAGTCCACTTATCATTATACAAATTGCTATCGAAGTATATAAATTAACGTAAATATAAATTCATATAAATTAAATAAATATAAATCTCACAGGTCGGTTCCCACATTATTTGGACCTTCGGAACCGGAATATTCGGTCCTTTGAACCCACATTTGGTCATCTTAGTACCGGATGAACCAGTTAACCAGTGGATTCATTAAATAAACTAGTGCAGTGTTATTTAAACAAAGCCAGCAGTCAATGACGGCGGCGTTGACTCGTGCGAGTTCACGAGCCCCGCTCAGTTCAGGTCAGCTTCGTCAGCGGTTTCATGCACACCCACAGATATTTGGTGGCGTGTTATTCTGTGAAATGACAGCGCTAATATTGAAGCCAGCCAAATTAGTGACTGTGTCTTTGCGATATTGTTCACGGATTTCGTGGTGTTAAATTTCGCGAGAGATTATCTACGAATTTTGTGGAGTTATTTCGCGAGGTCACTAATAACATTTAATACTTCTTGATAATATTAGAAGTTTCATAGAGGCTAATTAAGAGGCTATTATCAATAATTGTATATATTATTTCTCCAAAATAGAGAATTATTTAATATATATTGCACTAGTGATCACAGTATAATATTTACTAATTGCCAACCCACAAAAGGGTAGGATATGACTAGTTGAACTATTATTGCTCATCCTAGTCCCATTATTACCATAGTCAGTTGTACTATATTGAATAACCTAACACCATTAATGAATGGTCCAGACCCTATTTTGGGTGTAATTTTTATCAACTCGAGTTGAGTTGTATATATAATAATTTACTTATGATCATTACACCTTTGAGTGATTAATTAGTGTCTATTCCATCCTAGGGTGATATAGAAGAGCTAACCTAAAGGTACTTCCAGTGACACTGGTTTATCACTCAAATCATTAGTGTGTATGATTGTATATATATAATGTGTATTAATTTTAAGTGCTAACCTCTAGTAGAGGTAGGATTATTGCCTAGTGAGTGCAGAATTTGACCCTAGGCTACCATCAGTGCTTGTTCAGTATTATGAGCAGCCCAAGTACAAGCCCCACAAGGCTTCACCAACTAGCCAGTATGGATAATGCAGGGAGAATGAAAAGAACCCTTGCAGGTCTTAAAGGCCACTTAACAAGACAGATCAAGAAATGTGAAGATTTGTCACAACAATCTCAAGTTGATTATGCTGACCTGGAAAGCTATTATCAAGCAGCTGCAGGTAAATTTGAGCAAATCAAATGCCAAATGGCTGTCCTTGTGGGGACAGACTACTACCATCAATTCATCGGTAGCCCTACTAAATATCAGGGTATAACCATGTTAAACTCTGCAGGAGGTAAATTACTCTCAGGCCCAGTATCAACCCTGAGGAGACCTATGCCTGCAGATAAACAATACCAATAGAAATCTAAATTTGTCAGCTGATTATATTTCTCCAGTAGCATTATACTAAGGAGATTACAGCTGACTATACCAACAGAGGTTGATGTTAGTATCATCATTTAAAGCTGAAGATGAGTTCATGAGGCCTCAGTGGCAAATCAGTGAACAGTAGCCTAAAACAGCTACAAGTCACTGCGACCAATGTCACTGATCCCACTGCAGTCTCAGAACCATACTTTACTTTAATGATGAGCTATTCAATCTTCTGAATCAATTAACTAAATTAAACCCCAATAAATCTGATGACTGATTTGATACATTTATTATTTAATCAAGATGTATTCCATGGGCCTCAGTGTTTATACATCAGTGACCAGTTACCTGAAGAAACTTCAAGTTATATCTAATGTCACTGAACTCACTGCAGTCCCTGAATCATACTTGACTGTAGTACTTGACCACATTCAGTCTTCTGGGTTAAATAATATGTATTTAGGCTTGAATATTAGCCTTTCAAGAGTTAACAGGGAAATGAAATCGCATTAGACTTCTAAACCCTGCAACTCTAGTACGGGACATCCGTCCTGTACGAACAGAAGCACAAATGTGTGATTACTAACTACTAACATCAAACTAATCAAATAATTCGAAGGAGGAGTATCGGTGTTCGTCTGTTCTAAATAGGACTTCGACCCGTGAGCAGCCCCTGGGGAATTATGTCGGAAAATCCGACACCATTTAATATCATACAGACAGATAATAATTGCTGCTGTATTACCAACAAGTTACTCATAGAAAACGTAACTTGTAGTGGAATTACCGTCTAAAGAAAACGGGATATCATCACCACATACTATTATAATTCACCAGCTATTCTGCTGGGAATTATTTTTAAATACATTAGCCTTTGGACTTTACCATCATAAAAACATCTTATATAAATTAACTTAATTATCGATATTAAAGTAGAGTAAATGTGACCCTTCTATCACTTTTGACATCTGGACAATGTCGGCCAGTAGCGTCAATGAGGAAGGAGGGGCAGGCATTGTTGTGTCACCTCCGAGACGTGTGGAGCAAATTCGGCTCCTATCATATCTGGACAATGTCGGCCAGTAGCGTCAATAGTATGGAGTGTTAGACATTGCCATTTTTTTATACTAGACCAGAGGCGCAGTGAGCAATTCGGCTCCTGTTAATTGTACTTGGACGAAGTGTTATGGAAACCAAAGGTGTACCATTATCACACGCTGTCAACAAATTCAAGTTAAGTGTCTTTCCGAAACCCGTATATCTATCATTAGTGGCCATTAATGTCATTGGGTAGGGTGACCCGGTTAGATCATGAAATCGCCTCATACTAAAGGTAATTAAGCCAGGTCTTCATTGTTCCATGTACAGTATTTTCTCTGACATAGCTTGTCATATATAGGTATCTGGCTTTACAGCTAGCGCCCTTTTGACAAGTCAAGACGAGGAAGCAAGATTTTGTGCACCAGTTACTGGGTGATGGAAGCTACCTCAAAGAGGGAAAATGTAGCGTCTACAACCTAGTTATACCTGGTGGACTAAAGCTTGCTGTACAAATAAGATAAGGAACCTTTTCAATGTATGTAGTCTAATACTGTAGTTTGATTGGCTGCATATATTAATTAATATAAACCCCCCCCCCCTAATGTGTAGAGGATCGATTTGTGAGATTATGAGATTATTGCAGAAATACAGTCCACTTATCATTATACAAATTGCTATCGAAGTATATAAATTAACGTAAATATAAATTCATATAAATTAAATAAATATAAATCTCACAGGTCAGTTCCCACAAGCAGTTGTGATTCATGTGCAAACTTTTTGTCATTCATAAACCAGCCCGTCCTCCACACAGAGACAAAATTGATTCCATGCACCCGCCATACCCCCTGTTTATAAATGAAAAACGGTTTACACACGACTCACAACTGATTTCGTTCGAACACTTCTGGAACAAGTGTTTCACTGACGAATTTTGTTCGAATTACAATGCTGTAAATGCTTCACCCACGTACTACAAATACAAATAATTGTCAACAGAACCTAAACACCTAACCTAATCTACCCTATGCCTATATATGAACAATATGTTAATATATCATGATATTAATTTATACCTGAGAAAATTTCCGTTTTGAATGAATAGCATGTAAAAATTTATGAATGCGTCTGATCAGGATTTATTAGTCCTTGATCAGGAGGACGAGATGTTTAGAGACCTGCAATCTAAACACAGGAAATGAACGAATCACTTGGATACTCACTTCACAGCTCATCAGAATAACAAAGGGCCGTCGGTGTGAGGGAATGGTTCACCAGCTCACTTACAATAATGCTCTTATGCCTGTGGAGGCCAGTACACTTGTTAAGTGCACTTGTTAAGTGCGCGGACCTAAGTTTGGTAACCAGTACCCGAAACATCTTGTGTTTGGGCTCGTGTGGGAGCCCCAGTCATCAGCATTCCAGATATGTTACCCTGGCCGGGGTAGCACGTCTGTGGACAGAGTTATAACCGATAGCATCTTTTCATTGTAAGCTTGGAGGGAGACTAGTTCGTGTAGGAACAGTCAGGCCGCCTGGCAAGTGTGGGCCTCCCGCAGGCTCCAGCATCGTCGCTATGGCAACGGCAGGCGTCCATCTTGAGCCGCCATGTTGGTCGGCCATCTTGAGTTGCCCTAGGGCCATGCTACACCGCCGCTGATTGGTTGAGAGGGGTAGGCTGTTGTGTGCCTCCCTCTCATTGGCTCTTTCGAGGAGGACGCGGGTATCGCCAGTGTTTCTCCCTCAAGGCATTATTCTGTTCCAGTCACCACCATAGCCTGATGTCTCTCTCTTGCCCATTCGGCCAAACTGGGCAAGACGACGTCGTGGCGACTGTTTTCTCAGCTTCTCCACTGCCACCTCCACCAAGACGCCAGCTGCACAGTCAGAATCCTGCTGGAGTCCTCTTCGAGGGGTAGAAAGATAGGGAACGAGTGAGAGATATCTGGATCGTGGGAAATTTGCATACGAGCAGTAACAGACTCGTGAATCCCAATACTAGTGATTATAGATATTCAAATCTGTAGCAGTCGATTGGAACGGGGAAATTCGTGCCAAGTGTTCAGGGGCAGTACCTACAGCGCCGTGAGCCAGCAGGGTGCCTGATTGTATGGTAGGACGATTGTGTGAGTGTGTAAGCCGGCTGTAAAATGCATAAGTGTATTTCTGGTGATTCATTATTCTCTAAAGCCTGAATTCAAGGTCAGGAGTTTTGTCGCATTGTCACTAACAACACTTGTAGAGGTGAAGTGACGTATGGACAAGGAGATAATCATCCTTGTCGACATCTTGTCAGTCCAGAGGGATTTACGTCTTGTGAAGACAGACGTACACAGAGTGTGCATGTGTGGGTACACACGGGAACATAGTATACATAGATTAGCCAAGGACTGAGAGGGATGTCCATGTAATATTTTAAATTCCATTCTGGCAGAATTGTAGTAATTCAGTCATTGTTGATCGTCCGTGGGACGGAGTGATATTATTCCATGTGTAATCTTGCAGGTGTGGACTTCCAGTACTGAGCGCTAAGGTTAGTGTCAGTGTGTAACGTCAGGGATTCCTGGCAATTGATTATTGATACCAGAGTGTGGTGTTAATTTCTTGTTTTCTTCCCATGTCCTTGACAAGTGTGATTTATATATATATATATATATATATATATATATATATATATATATATATATATATATATATATATATATATATATATATATATATATATATATATATATATATATATATATATATATATATATATATATATATATATATATATATATATATATATATATATATATATATATATATATATTAGTATATTTTGGTAGCAGTCTTTCCTGTAGACATATTTTATTAAATATGACCGAAAAAGTAAGATTAATAATTCTAACACGAATTTTCTCAATCTTTCGTACATTATGCTTCACTGTTGGAGGTAAATCAAAAATCACTTCTCCAAAATTCATTTTTATTTCTAGTCTGACGCGACACGGGCGCGTTTCGTAAAACTTATTACATTTTCAAAGACTTCACAAATACACAACTGATTAGAACTTGCGTTTCCCTGATTTTATATCTACATTTGAGTGAGGTGGGAAGGGTGATGTGGCATTACATTTGAGTGAGGTGGGAAGGATGATGTGGCATTAGAGGATATTAATAGGGTATTAAAAGTATCAACACAAGACAGAACACGAAACAATGGATATTGAATAGAAGTGTTTGTAGAAAGCCTATTGGTCCATATTTCTTGATGCTTCTATATTGGAGCGGAGTCTTGAGGTGGGTAGAATATAGTTGTGCAATAATTGGCTGTTGATTGCTGGTGTTGACTTCTTGATGTGTAGTGCCTCGCAAACGTCAAGCCGCCTGCTATCGCTGTATCTATCGATGATTTCTGTGTTGTTTACTAGGATTTCTCTGGCGATGGTTTGGTTATGGGAAGAGATTATATGTTCCTTAATGGAGCCCTGTTGTTTATGCATCGTTAAACGCCTAGAAAGAGATGTTGTTGTCTTGATAATTGGCTGTTGATTGCTGGTGTTGACTTCTTGATGTGTAGTGCCTCGCAAACGTCAAGCCGCCTGCTATCGCTGTATCTATCGATGATTTCTGTGTTGTTTACTAGGATTTCTCTGGCGATGGTTTGGTTATGGGAAGAGATTATATGTTCCTTAATGGAGCCCTGTTGTTTATGCATCGTTAAACGCCTAGAAAGAGATGTTGTTGTCTTGATAATTGGCTGTTGATTGCTGGTGTTGACTTCTTGATGTGTAGTGCCTCGCAAACGTCAAGCCGCCTGCTATCGCTGTATCTATCGATGATTTCTGTGTTGTTTACTAGGATTTCTCTGGCGATGGTTTGGTTATGGGAAGAGATAATTGGCTGTTGATTGCTGGTGTTGACTTCTTGATGTGTAGTGCCTCGCAAACGTCAAGCCGCCTGCTATCGCTGTATCTATCGATGATTTCTGTGTTGTTTACTAGGATTTCTCTGGCGATGGTTTGGTTATGGGAAGAGGTTATATGCACAACTATATTCTACCCACCTCAAGACTCCGCTCCAATATAGAAGCATCAAGAAATATGGACCAATAGGCTTTCTACAAACACTTCTATTCAATATCCATTGTTTCGTGTTCTGTCTTGTGTTGATACTTTTAATACCCTATTAATATCCTCTAATGCCACATCATCCTTCCCACCTCACTCAAATGTAATGCCACATCACCCTTCCCACCTCACTCAAATGTAGATATAAAATCAGGGAAACGCAAGTTCTAATCAGTTGTGTATTTGTGAAGTCTTTGAAAATGTAATAAGTTTTACGAAACGCGCCCGTGTCGCGTCAGACTAGAAATAAAAATGAATTTTGGAGAAGTGATTTTTGATTTACCTCCAACAGTGAAGCATAATGTACGAAAGATTGAGAAAATTCGTGTTAGAATTATTAATCTTACTTTTTCGGTCATATTTAATAAAATATATATATATATATATATATATATATAACTTTTTAGACACTCAACCCACCAGGGGACTCGAACACTGGCCAACAAGGTGGCAGTTGCATGCTGTATCCACTACGCTATACTTCTAAGCCATTAAGAGAGGTAGGAATTCTAGGGTATTTAACCAACCAGAATTCCAATCCTCTCCCAGGCGATGAGATAGTGTGGGACCTCGGATGCTCTTTCATCGGTTCCTGTTATATGGGAAAACTCAGTGCCAAATGCTTAATGCACAGACTACCCTATTCCAGTAGCTGAAGTTTATAACTTTTTAGACACTCAACCCACCAGGGGACTCGAACACTGGCCAACAAGGTGGCAGTTGCATGCTGTATCCACTACGCTATACTTCAAAGCCATTAAGAGAGGTAGGAATTCTAGGGTATTTAACCAACCAGAATTCCAATCCTCTCCCAGGCGATGAGATAGTGTGGGACCTCGGATGCTCTTTCATCGGTTCCTGTTATATGGGAAAACTCAGTGCCAAATGCTTAATGCACAGACTACCCTATTCCAGTAGCTGAAGTTTATAACTTTTTAGACACTCAACCCACCAGGGGACTCGAACACTGGCCAACAAGGTGGCAGTTGCATGCTGTATCCACTACGCTATACTTCAAAGCCATTAAGAGAGGTAGGAATTCTAGGGTATTTAACCAACCAGAATTCCAATCCTCTCCCAGGCGATGAGATAGTGTGGGACCTCGGATGCTCTTTCATCGGTTCCTGTTATATGGGAAAACTCAGTGCCAAATGCTTAATGCACAGACTACCCTATTCCAGTAGCTGAAGTTTATAACTTTTTAGACACTCAACCCACCAGGGGACTCGAACACTGGCCAACAAGGTGGCAGTTGCATGCTGTATCCACTACGCTATACTTCAAAGCCATTAAGAGAGGTAGGAATTCTAGGGTATTTAACCAACCAGAATTCCAATCCTCTCCCAGGCGATGAGATAGTGTGGGACCTCGGATGCTCTTTCATCGGTTCCTGTTATATGGGAAAACTCAGTGCCAAATGCTTAATGCACAGACTACCCTATTCCAGTAGCTGAAGTTTATAACTTTTTAGACACTCAACCCACCAGGGGACTCGAACACTGGCCAACAAGGTGGCAGTTGCATGCTGTATCCACTACGCTATACTTCAAAGCCATTAAGAGAGGTAGGAATTCTAGGGTATTTAACCAACCAGAATTCCAATCCTCTCCCAGGCGATGAGATAGTGTGGGACCTCGGATGCTCTTTCATCGGTTCCTGTTATATGGGAAAACTCAGTGCCAAATGCTTAATGCACAGACTACCCTATTCCAGTAGCTGAAGTTTATAACTTTTTAGACACTCAACCCACCAGGGGACTCGAACACTGGCCAACAAGGTGGCAGTTGCATGCTGTATCCACTACGCTATACTTCAAAGCCATTAAGAGAGGTAGGAATTCTAGGGTATTTAACCAACCAGAATTCCAATCCTCTCCCAGGCGATGAGATAGTGTGGGACCTCGGATGCTCTTTCATCGGTTCCTGTTATATGGGAAAACTCAGTGCCAAATGCTTAATGCACAGACTACCCTATTCCAGTAGCTGAAGTTTATAACTTTTTAGACACTCAACCCACCAGGGGACTCGAACACTGGCCAACAAGGTGGCAGTTGCATGCTGTATCCACTACGCTATACTTCAAAGCCATTAAGAGAGGTAGGAATTCTAGGGTATTTAACCAACCAGAATTCCAATCCTCTCCCAGGCGATGAGATAGTGTGGGACCTCGGATGCTCTTTCATCGGTTCCTTTTATATGGGAAAACTCATATGGGAAAAAATGCAACTGCCACCTTGTTGGCCAGTGTTCGAGTCCCCTGGTGGGTTGAGTGTCTAAAAAGTTATAAACTTCAGCTACTGGAATAGGGTAGTCTGTGCATTAAGCATTTGGCACTGAGTTTTCCCATATAACAGGAACCGATGAAAGAGCATCCGAGGTCCCACACTATCTCATCGCCTGGGAGAGGATTGGAATTCTGGTTGGTTAAATACCCTAGAATTCCTACCTCTCTTAATGGCTTTGAAGTATAGCGTAGTGGATACAGCATGCAACTGCCACCTTGTTGGCCAGTGTTCGAGTCCCCTGGTGGGTTGAGTGTCTAAAAAGTTATAAACTTCAGCTACTGGAATAGGGTAGTCTGTGCATTAAGCATTTGGCACTGAGTTTTCCCATATAACAGGAACCGATGAAAGAGCATCCGAGGTCCCACACTATCTCATCGCCTGGGAGAGGATTGGAATTCTGGTTGGTTAAATACCCTAGAATTCCTACCTCTCTTAATGGCTTTGAAGTATAGCGTAGTGGATACAGCATGCAACTGCCACCTTGTTGGCCAGTGTTCGAGTCCCCTGGTGGGTTGAGTGTCTAAAAAGTTATAAACTTCAGCTACTGGAATAGGGTAGTCTGTGCATTAAGCATTTGGCACTGAGTTTTCCCATATAACAGGAACCGATGAAAGAGCATCCGAGGTCCCACACTATCTCATCGCCTGGGAGAGGATTGGAATTCTGGTTGGTTAAATACCCTAGAATTCCTACCTCTCTTAATGGCTTTGAAGTATAGCGTAGTGGATACAGCATGCAACTGCCACCTTGTTGGCCAGTGTTCGAGTCCCCTGGTGGGTTGAGTGTCTAAAAAGTTATAAACTTCAGCTACTGGAATAGGGTAGTCTGTGCATTAAGCATTTGGCACTGAGTTTTCCCATATAACAGGAACCGATGAAAGAGCATCCGAGGTCCCACACTATCTCATCGCCTGGGAGAGGATTGGAATTCTGGTTGGTTAAATACCCTAGAATTCCTACCTCTCTTAATGGCTTTGAAGTATAGCGTAGTGGATACAGCATGCAACTGCCACCTTGTTGGCCAGTGTTCGAGTCCCCTGGTGGGTTGAGTGTCTAAAAAGTTATAAACTTCAGCTACTGGAATAGGGTAGTCTGTGCATTAAGCATTTGGCACTGAGTTTTCCCATATAACAGGAACCGATGAAAGAGCATCCGAGGTCCCACACTATCTCATCGCCTGGGAGAGGATTGGAATTCTGGTTGGTTAAATACCCTAGAATTCCTACCTCTCTTAATGGCTTTGAAGTATAGCGTAGTGGATACAGCATGCAACTGCCACCTTGTTGGCCAGTGTTCGAGTCCCCTGGTGGGTTGAGTGTCTAAAAAGTTATAAACTTCAGCTACTGGAATAGGGTAGTCTGTGCATTAAGCATTTGGCACTGAGTTTTCCCATATAACAGGAACCGATGAAAGAGCATCCGAGGTCCCACACTATCTCATCGCCTGGGAGAGGATTGGAATTCTGGTTGGTTAAATACCCTAGAATTCCTACCTCTCTTAATGGCTTTGAAGTATAGCGTAGTGGATACAGCATGCAACTGCCACCTTGTTGGCCAGTGTTCGAGTCCCCTGGTGGGTTGAGTGTCTAAAAAGTTATAAACTTCAGCTACTGGAATAGGGTAGTCTGTGCATTAAGCATTTGGCACTGAGTTTTCCCATATAACAGGAACCGATGAAAGAGCATCCGAGGTCCCACACTATCTCATCGCCTGGGAGAGGATTGGAATTCTGGTTGGTTAAATACCCTAGAATTCCTACCTCTCTTAATGGCTTTGAAGTATAGCGTAGTGGATACAGCATGCAACTGCCACCTTGTTGGCCAGTGTTCGAGTCCCCTGGTGGGTTGAGTGTCTAAAAAGTTATAAACTTCAGCTACTGGAATAGGGTAGTCTGTGCATTAAGCATTTGGCACTGAGTTTTCCCATATAACAGGAACCGATGAAAGAGCATCCGAGGTCCCACACTATCTCATCGCCTGGGAGAGGATTGGAATTCTGGTTGGTTAAATACCCTAGAATTCCTACCTCTCTTAATGGCTTTGAAGTATAGCGTAGTGGATACAGCATGCAACTGCCACCTTGTTGGCCAGTGTTCGAGTCCCCTGGTGGGTTGAGTGTCAAAAAAGTTATAAACTTCAGCTACTGGAATAGGGTAGTCTGTGCATTAAGCATTTGGCACTGAGTTTTCCCATATAACAGGAACCGATGAAAGAGCATCCGAGGTCCCACACTATCTCATCGCCTGGGAGAGGATTGGAATTCTGGTTGGTTAAATACCCTAGAATTCCTACCTCTCTTAATGGCTTTGAAGTATAGCGTAGTGGATACAGCATGCAACTGCCACCTTGTTGGCCAGTGTTCGAGTCCCCTGGTGGGTTGAGTGTCTAAAAAGTTATAAACTTCAGCTACTGGAATAGGGTAGTCTGTGCATTAAGCATTTGGCACTGAGTTTTCCCATATAACAGGAACCGATGAAAGAGCATCCGAGGTCCCACACTATCTCATCGCCTGGGAGAGGATTGGAATTCTGGTTGGTTAAATACCCTAGAATTCCTACCTCTCTTAATGGCTTTGAAGTATAGCGTAGTGGATACAGCATGCAACTGCCACCTTGTTGGCCAGTGTTCGAGTCCCCTGGTGGGTTGAGTGTCTAAAAAGTTATAAACTTCAGCTACTGGAATAGGGTAGTCTGTGCATTAAGCATTTGGCACTGAGTTTTCCCATATAACAGGAACCGATGAAAGAGCATCCGAGGTCCCACACTATCTCATCGCCTGGGAGAGGATTGGAATTCTGGTTGGTTAAATACCCTAGAATTCCTACCTCTCTTAATGGCTTTGAAGTATAGCGTAGTGGATACAGCATGCAACTGCCACCTTGTTGGCCAGTGTTCGAGTCCCCTGGTGGGTTGAGTGTCTAAAAAGTTATAAACTTCAGCTACTGGAATAGGGTAGTCTGTGCATTAAGCATTTGGCACTGAGTTTTCCCATATAACAGGAACCGATGAAAGAGCATCCGAGGTCCCACACTATCTCATCGCCTGGGAGAGGATTGGAATTCTGGTTGGTTAAATACCCTAGAATTCCTACCTCTCTTAATGGCTTTGAAGTATAGCGTAGTGGATACAGCATGCAACTGCCACCTTGTTGGCCAGTGTTCGAGTCCCCTGGTGGGTTGAGTGTCAAAAAAGTTATAAACTTCAGCTACTGGAATAGGGTAGTCTGTGCATTAAGCATTTGGCACTGAGTTTTCCCATATAACAGGAACCGATGAAAGAGCATCCGAGGTCCCACACTATCTCATCGCCTGGGAGAGGATTGGAATTCTGGTTGGTTAAATACCCTAGAATTCCTACCTCTCTTAATGGCTTTGAAGTATAGCGTAGTGGATACAGCATGCAACTGCCACCTTGTTGGCCAGTGTTCGAGTCCCCTGGTGGGTTGAGTGTCTAAAAAGTTATAAACTTCAGCTACTGGAATAGGGTAGTCTGTGCATTAAGCATTTGGCACTGAGTTTTCCCATATAACAGGAACCGATGAAAGAGCATCCGAGGTCCCACACTATCTCATCGCCTGGGAGAGGATTGGAATTCTGGTTGGTTAAATACCCTAGAATTCCTACCTCTCTTAATGGCTTTGAAGTATAGCGTAGTGGATACAGCATGCAACTGCCACCTTGTTGGCCAGTGTTCGAGTCCCCTGGTGGGTTGAGTGTCTAAAAAGTTATAAACTTCAGCTACTGGAATAGGGTAGTCTGTGCATTAAGCATTTGGCACTGAGTTTTCCCATATAACAGGAACCGATGAAAGAGCATCCGAGGTCCCACACTATCTCATCGCCTGAAAGAGGATTGGAATTCTGGTTGGTTAAATACCCTAGAATTCCTACCTCTCTTAATGGCTTTGAAGTATAGCGTAGTGGATACAGCATGCAACTGCCACCTTGTTGGCCAGTGTTCGAGTCCCCTGGTGGGTTGAGTGTCTAAAAAGTTATAAACTTCAGCTACTGGAATAGGGTAGTCTGTGCATTAAGCATTTGGCACTGAGTTTTCCCATATAACAGGAACCGATGAAAGAGCATCCGAGGTCCCACACTATCTCATCGCCTGGGAGAGGATTGGAATTCTGGTTGGTTAAATACCCTAGAATTCCTACCTCTCTTAATGGCTTTGAAGTATAGCGTAGTGGATACAGCATGCAACTGCCACCTTGTTGGCCAGTGTTCGAGTCCCCTGGTGGGTTGAGTGTCTAAAAAGTTATAAACTTCAGCTACTGGAATAGGGTAGTCTGTGCATATATATATATATATATATATATATATATATATATATATATATATATATATATATATATATATATATATATATATATATACATATATATATATATATACCTGACCTTGAATTCAGGCTTTAGAGAATAATGAAATACACTTATGCATTTTACAGCCGGCTTACACACTCACACAATATATATATATATTATATATATATATATATATATATATATATATATATATATATATATATATATATATATATATATATATATATATATATATATATATATATATATATATATATATGCGGAAAATCCACAGAGAAAAGTGAAAGGAAGGAAGTGAATGTTTTGGCCTGATTAAAGCCGTTGTCAACACCAGACTGACTAGAGAAAAGAGAGGGAGGGTACAGGCCATCACCTGAAACCTGACCAACCCATCTCTAGGGAAAGAATTAATCTGAAACAGGTATAGCTTAGCTTAGAATAGTCAAAGAGGATTAAGCGGCTAGAGAATAAGGATGAAAGATTAAAGAAAAACCTCATGAACACGCAATATATGCATATTAAATTGTAATGAGACATTGTAAGCCTCCCTATCAGAGTTTTTTCATAACCTATTGTGCAATATTATAACTTAAAAAGGGATCAAGTTTGTACATACCAGTACTAACATTAAGAAGATTTGGACACTGACTGATTAGAGCAGACTCAATCAAATTCCGTTCCACGAAACCATCACAATTGGTAATGCTTTTCGCCCCATTCCAGTTAATAATGTGATCACATAAACTCGTGTGCAGATACAATGCGTTAGACGTTTGGGCAGTTCTAATACTATAAGCATGTTGTGACAACCGCAATTGTAAAGACTTTCCTGTTTGTCCAAGGTACACAAAGTCATAATCATTGCAGGGAATCGAATACACACAACCATCTGTACCAGGGGAGTTTTTTTATTAAATTGGACTTGATCGTACTATTAGTGAACACCAAATTGATATAAAGTTTCTTAAAAACCGGAGACAGTTTTTACAAGTCCACTCGCATGAGGTACCACCAATGAGTACTAATTTCTGGTTTCGCTTTGGGGACGTGATTATAAAACGTACGCTTGGCTTGTTAGAACGAGCAATCCAAAAACTTATTAGGATATTGTACACTCTTCCCAATTTCATATATTTTAGCAATCTCTTCATCAAAAAACTCCATACATTCAGCTCATCAAAAGAGCTGTATACCGTCAAAGCTCGTAGAAACATTCCTGAAAATACTGCCTGTTTAATTTTACTATGATGATTCGAATAAAAATGAACATACGACCCCACGTTGGTAGGTTTCCCATAACATTAAATTTGAACTTAATGTCTAATAATGTCCAAAAACGGAAGAGTACCATTCCCCTCATTCTCACAAGTGAATTTTATTGAAGGTACCGAAGAATTAAGTTCATTAAGAAAAACTTTTTGGTCGTGGTCACACGGCCATAAGCACAAAATATCAACATACCTAAACCAAACTACATTAGCAGGGATAATCCTGGATAAGATTTTTGTTTCGAAGAATTCCATATACAAATGCTCAAAACTGGGGAAAGGGGATTGCCCATCGCCATTCCAAATGTTTGTTTGAAAATTTTTCCATTAAAACTAACATAATAGTCTTTTATACACAATTTGATAAGTTCCAATACTTTATTGGTCTGAAAGCTCAAATTATATTTGGACAGTTCCTCACGTAGAAATTCCAACAAATCATCAACAGGTACGTACTGAATAAAGAGGTCACATCGAAACTTATTAGTTAAAAATCAAAATTCAAATTCAGTGTGGATAGCTTATTAACTAAGTCCACATTGTTTGTCAAGTGTGAGTTGGAAATAGAACCAACTATAGGGGACAAAACTTTGACTAACCACTTAGAGAGTTTATAAGCCGCCGAACCAACTGAACTAATAATCTGCCTTGCCGGATTATATGGCTTATGAGATCTTATAGGGCCATACATGTAAGGAAGAGAGGGGGATCGACTTGTTAGCCTAGATATCAACTCTTTATTGCCTTTACACACAGTTTTGAGAGTGTTGTTAAAATGTCCCGGATGACTATGTCCGAAAAATGGAGTTACTCCTGGAAGACAGGGATACTTATCTATTCGTTAACAGAAATCCTACTAAAAAAGTGATAGCACATTTTAACAAAACTCTGTGTATAGTGTTGTGTATGTATAGTGTTGTGAATGTATAGTGTTGTGTATGTATAGTGTTGTGAATGTGTAGTGTTGTGTATGTATAGTGTTGTGTATGTATAGTGTTGTATATGTAAAGTGTTGTGAATGTGTAGTGTTGTGTATGTATAGTGTTGTGTATGTATAATGTTGTGTATGCAGAATGTTGTGTATGTATATTGTTGTGTATGTATAGTGTTGTATATGTATAGTGTTGTGTATGTATAGTGTTGCATATGTATAGTGTTGTGTATGTATAGTGTTGTGTTTGTATAGTGTTGTGTCTGTATAGTATTGTGTATGTATAATGCTGTGTATGTATAGTGTTGTGTATGTATAGTGTTGTGTATGTATAGTGTTGTGAAAGTATAGTGTTGTGAATGTATAGTGTTGTGTATGTATAGTGTTGTGTATGTATAGTGTTGTGAATGTATGGTGTTGTGTATGTATACTGTTGTGTATGTATAGTGTTGTGTATGCAGAATGTTGTGTATGTATAGTGTTGTGTCTGTATAGTGTTGTGTATGCAAAGTGTTGTGTCTGAATAGTGTTGTGTATGTATAATGTTGTGTATGTATAGTGTTGTGTCTGTATAGTGTTGTGTCTGAATAGTGTTGTATATGTATAGTGTTGTGTCTGTATAGTGTTGTGTATGTATAGTGTTGTGTATGTATAGTGTTGTGTCTGTTTAGTGTTGTGTCTGTATAGTGTTGTATATGTATTGTGTTGCGTCTGTATAGTGTTGTATATGTATAGTGTTTTGTCTATATAGTGTTGTATCTGTATAGTGTTGTATATGTATAGTGTTGTGTCTGTATAGAGTTGTATATGTATAGTGTTGTGTCTGTATAGTGTTGTGTATGTAGAGTATTGTGTCTGTATAGTGTTGTGTCTGTATAGTATTGTATATGTATAGTGTTGTGTCTGTATAGTGTTGTATATGCATTGTGTTGTGTCTGTATAGTGTTGTTTCTGTATAGTGTTGTGTATGTATAGTGTTGTGTATGTATAGTGTTGTGTCTGTATAGTGTTGTGTATGTATAGTGTTGTGTCTGTATAGAGTTGTGTATGTATAGTGTTGTGCATGTATAGTGTTGTGTCTGTATAGTATTGTGTCTGTATAGTGCTGTGTCTGTATAATGTTGTATATGTATAGTGTTGTGTCTGTATAGTGTTGTGTCTGTATAGTGTTGTAAAAGTATAGTGTTGTGTATGTATAGTGTTGTGTCTGTATAGTGTTGTGTCTGTAGAGTGTTGTGTATGTATAGTATTGTGTCTGTATAGTGTTGTGTCTGTATAATGTTGTATATGTATAGTGTTGTGTCTGTATAGTGTTGTGTCTGTATAGTGTTGTATAAGTATAGTGTTGTGTATGCATAGTGTTGTGTCTGTATAGTGTTGTTTATGTATAATGTTGTATATTTATATTGTTGTGTATGTATAGTGTTGTGTATGCATAGTGTTGTGTCTGTATAGTGTTGTGTATGTATAGTGTTGTGTATGTATAGTGAGGTGTATGTATAGTCTTGTGTATGTATAGTCTTGTGTATGTATAGTGTTGTGTCTGTATAGTGTTGTGTCTGTATAGTGTTGTGTCTGTATAGTGTTGTGTCTGTATAGTGTTGGGTCTGTATAGTGTTCTATATGTATAGTGTTGTGTATGTATAGTGTTGTATCTGTATAGTGTGGTGTCTGTATAGTGTTGTGTCTGTATAGTGATGTATATGTATAGTGTTGTGTCTGTATAGTGTTGTATAAGTATAGTGTTGTGTATGTATAGTGTTGTGTATGTATAGTGTTGTATAAGTATAGTGTTGTGTATATATAGTGTTGTGCCTGTATAATGTTGTATATGTATAATGTTGTATATGTATAGTGTTGTGTATGTATAGTGTTGTATCTGTATAGTGTTGTATATGTATAGTGTTGTGTATGTATAGTGTTTTGTCTGTATAGTGTTGTGTCTGTATAGTGTTGTGTATGTTTAGTGTTGTGTATGTATAGTGTCTTGTATGTATAGTGTTGTGTCTGTATAGTGTTGTGTATGTATAGTGTTGTGTCTGTAGTGTTGTGTATGTTTAGTGTTGTGTCTGAATAGTGTTGTGTATCTATAGTGTTGTGTCTGTATAGTGTTGTGTATGTATAGTTTTGTGTCTGTATAGTGTTGTGTATGTATAGTGTTGTGTATGTATAGTGTTGTGTATGTATAGTTTTGTGTCTATATAGTGTTGTGTATGTATAGTTTTGTATATGTATAGTGTTGTGTATGTATAGTGTTGTATATGTATAGTGTTGTATATGTATAGTGTTGTGTCTGTATAGTGTTGTGTATGTATAGTGGTGTATATGTATAGTGTTGTGTATGTATAGTGTTGTGTATGTATAGTGTTGTGTATGTATAGTGTTGTGTATATATAGTGTTGTGTATGGAAGCACTGTAGTGAGTGTGGCAGATATATGAAAAATCTTCATGATGAGTTTCAACACTACTGATGGGAAACTAAACAATTGGTGTATGAATCCAGTACTAGAGAGTTGACGTGAATGCTACTGACAAGCTGCAATGAAAAACTCCCTGTTAACAAATGTAAAACATTTTACATTAACAATATTCTACAATAGTGTTTTTTCTGTTCAAATCGCTCCTCTAAATGCTACACCCAATAATTTCCAAAAGATCCTAAAGACCACAGCATGACCTAACCTAGACTTACCAATGCATCAAGATCTGGCAAGTCTTGAGAAAACGCCGAAAACGTTCACTATGCGTAAAAGTTAATAGATACATCACTGTGGAAGTCGCGGCTTGGCCCACCACCGCCTGAGGACGGGATGTCAGAGCTCTGATTCATTATGTGTGGTCGGTGAGTGCTGTGCTGGGCTGTACTGGGCTGTACTCTGCTGTGCTGGGTTGGGCTGTGCTGTGCTGTGTTGTGCGACGGACACACGAAAAAATTATCTGAAAAGTTTTATGCCTTTTTTGTGTGTGTGTGAGATATATACATGAGTTGTTACATTCTTGTACAGCCACCAGTACGCGTGGCGTGTCGGGCAGGTCCCAGGAATACGTCCCTCACGAAGAATCGTTGTTACAACCAAGTACCCATTTTACTGTTGAGTTAAACAGAGGCTACAGTTAAGCCTCTGGCCCGTATATATCCTGGCCCGTATCCTCCCCCGGGCCAGGATACGAACCCATGACAAAGCGCTCACGGAACGCCAGGCGAGTGTCTTACCACTACACCACGAACACTGATTGTGTATTTGCCTTGTGATGGATAATAGAAAAAAGTGTTTAGTGAACTTGATTTACTGGAACTAAACTTTGTAGTGTTAATGCCTGATTGTGTACAATAAAATTGAATTTAATTAATAAATAAACACTTATAATAAGCACTTCCGTTCGCTTGGAGCACTTTCGCGCTCCCGGCAAACAGAAAAAAAATCCCCTTGTGCGTGTGGTGTTTCGAGCGCTTAAGTGGCAACACCGAAAAGTGTTTATTCTTTTCACTGTCCTGACACTAATTCTCGGTGTACGTATTTAATTTTTGTATCAATGTGTTCGCAAAAAAATTTTCTATAAGAACATACATATAAAATGTCACCAAAGCATAAGGTAGACCACCACCAAATAAAGAACTACGCAGATCACTAGCCGAGAGCGCCAGACAGCAACGAAATGTTTCTACTCTCTTCAGGGTTGTCAACTCCACTCTTGTCCTACAGCGTTAAATTTGGTATCAATGAAATCGCAACAAAATTTACTACGCGGACATATGCATATAAATATAGAATCAATGTCGCAGCCCACCCACAAGAGTGTGGGAAGTGGCCGAGGTGTTACCCGCGTTGGCATATCAGCAAAATCCCTATTGAAAAGTGAAAATTCTTTTCACTGTCCTGATATTAATTTTTGATGTACGTATTTCATTTTTATACCAATGTGTTCGCAATAGAATGTTCTAGAAGAACATAAGTATAAAACGTCACAGAGGATGCGTTAGAACGGCTACAAATAAAAAACTACAAATGTCGATTATACTCGTCGTGTCAATAATACATTTGGTTACCACGATGATTCAATGCCATGCCGTTTTCTCAAACAAGGTCTTCGGCTATTAGAGAAAACGGAAATTTCATGGCGAACATTTGTAAACTATCCCAAAGTCGATCGGATAGAATATGGAATTAATACAAATATTTTTTCCCGAGACTCGAGACCGCGTCCCTTACGCGGACACGAGAGAAAACTTGGTAACGATCTCTGGAGCCACCGATGCGTGAAAGTGTAGTCTGCATCAGTAACTCTCCACACTAATCCACTAAAAAAAAAAAAATCCACAAAATAACACTCTAAATACAAATTACAACAATGCCGTCCATAATAATTCACTACAATATTTTTTTATGATAAGCCACATCAATTACTCTACACATTGATCCACCAAAATAACCCTCCCTAATAATCCATCAAAATAACCCTCTATAAGTATTCAGCAAAATAACCCTCCATGATAAACCTCAACAATAACCCTCTCTAATAAACCTCACAATAACCTACCATAATAATCCCCCAAAATAACCCTCATAATAATCCACATTAATAGACCTGAGTTATATTGCAACAGAATAATCCACCATAACAATCCAGCAGAAAACCCTTCATAATAATCCACCACAATTATCCATTATAATAATCCACCACAATAACCCTCCATAATAAATGCCAACAATAACCTTCTTTATATTCCACCACAATCACCCCTCAATAATAATCCACTAAAATTATAATTATCCACTAAATTAAACCTCCATAATAATCCAACAGGATAATCATCTATAACAATCTATCGCAATAACCCTGCTTAATATTTGACTACAATAACCATCAACATGAATTTCACAGAATAACCTCTTTAATAACCCACTACAATCACCCTCCATTATAATCAACCGAAAAAATAAATAGTAATCCACCGCAATAACCCTTCATAGTAATCATCAACAATAACCCTCTTTAATAACAAAACACATTAACCCTCCATAATAATCAACAAAATAACCGTCCATAATAACCTACCAAAATAATCCACCATAATAATCCTCCAAAATAATTCACCAAAATAACTACCCATAATAACCAGCAAAATAACTATCCATAATAACCCTAAACAAAATCTCTGATAATACCAATAACATATCTATATAAATAAAAATGGAAATGTTCGTTGGTTCAAAAACGCTAATCTCCGAAAATTCTCCACCGATTGCTTTGAAATTTTCACACAACGTTCCATTTGCATCCGGCCGGGTTTTTATATACATACTATATAGATGTCACGTCTGTGACGGTAAAAAAAAAATGCTTTTTCTGAAAAACTGTGTTTTTCTTGTGGTTTTCATGTGAGGGAGATCTTCAAAACCTCTTTACCGATTACTTTGAAATTTTGACACAACGTTGTATTCGAATAGGCGCGTCTTTTTATATATCTACTATATACATGCCTCACCTATGACAGGAAAAAACATGCTTTTTTTTTTCTTACGTCTAACAGCGCCATCTGTTGGACGTAAGAGTACCACACGCTGTAATCTCTGAATGTTCTTCACCAATTGCTTTGAAATTTTGACACAACATTGCATTCGAATAGGCGCGTCTTTTTATATATCTACTATATAGATACCACCCCTGGGACAGGTAAAAACATGCATTTTTTAAAAAGCAGCGCCATCTGTTGCATATAAAAGCACCATGAACACTATACTAAATATGTCACAAATTCCATTTCAATGTTTCCGATTACATTGATAAATTGAATTTTCATAGATTTCAATTTATTATATTTTTTATTTAATTATTTTGTGTGACATTGTGTTGGCATTGAGCTGTGCTGTTTACAATATCGTTCATTTCGTGAGTAGAGTTTATTTTTTCATATTTTAATTTAATTTTTTTTTCCGTGACAACACCTGTGACAGTGTCACAGAATAGTGTTGTGTATGAATAGTGTTGTGTAAGTATAGTGTTGTGTCTGTATAGTGTTGTGTCTGTATAGTATTGTGTATGTATAGAGTTGTGTATGTATAGTGTTGTGTCTGTATAGTGTTGTGTCTGTATAGTATTGTGTATGTATAGAGTTGTGTATGTATAGTGTTGTGTCTGTATAGTGTTGTGTATGTATAGTATTGTGTATGTATAGAGTTGTGTCTGTATAGTGTTGTGTCTGTATAGTGTTGTGTATGTATAGTGTTGTGTCTGTATAGTGTTGTGTTTGTATAGTATTGAGTATGAATAGTGTTGTGTAAGTATAGTGTTGTGTCTGTATAGTGTTGTGTATGTATAGTGTTGTGTCTGTATAGTGTTGTGTATGTATAGTGTTGTGTCTGTATAGTGTTGTGTATGTATAGTATTGTGTATGTATAGAGTTGTGCATGTATAGTGTTGTGTCTGTATAGTGTTGTGTATGTATAGTGTTGTGTATGTATAGTGTTGTGTATGTATAGTTTTGTATCTGCATAGTGTTGTGTATGTATACTGTTATGTATGTATAGTGTTGTGTATGTATAGAGTTGTGCATGTATAGTGTTGTGTATGTATAGTATTGTGTCTGTATAGTGTTGTGTATGTATATTTTTGTGTATGTATAGTGTTGTGTCTGTATAATGTTGTTTATTATATAGTTTTGTGTATGTATAGTGTTGTGTCTGTATAGTGATTTGTATGTATAGTGTTGTGTATGTATAGTGTTGTGTATGTATAGTGTTGTGTACTCACCTAGTTGTGTTTGCGGGGGTTGAGCTCTGGCTCTTTGGTCTCGCCTCTCAACCGTCAATCAACTGATGTACAGATTCCTGAGCCTACTGGGCTCTGTCATATTTACATTTGAAACTATGTATGGAGTCAGCCTCCACCACATCACTTCCTAGTGCATTCCATTTACTAACTACTCTGACACTGAAAAAGTTCTTTCTAATGTCTCTTTGGCTCATTTGGGTGCTCAGCTTCCACCTGTATCCTCTTGTTCGCGTCCCTCCAGTGTTGAATAGTTCATCCTTGTTTACCCGGTCGATTCCCCTGAGGATTTTGTAGGTTGTGATCATGTACCCCCTTATTCTTGTGTCTTCCTGTGTCGTAAGGTGCATTTCCCGCAGCCTTTCCTCATAACTCATGCCTCTTAGTTCTGGGACTAGTCAAGTTGCATACCTTTGGACTTTTTCCAGCTTCGTCATGTGCTTGACAAGGTACGGGCTCCATGCTGGGGCCGCATACTCCAGGATTGGTCTTACGTATGTGGTGTACATGATTCTGAATGATTCCTTACACAGGTTCCTGAACACCGTTCTGATGTTAGCCAGCCTCGCATATGCCGCTGACGTTATTCTCTTTATGTGGGCTTCAGGAGACAGGTTTAGTGTGATATCAACTCCTAGATCTTTCTATGTGTATGTATAGTGTTGTGTATGTATAGTGTTGTGTATGTATAGTGTTGTGTATGTAAAGTATTGTGTATGTATATTGTTGTGTATGTATAGTGTTGTGTCTGTATAGTGTTGTGTATGTATAGTGTTGTGTATGTATAGTGTTGTGTCCATATAGTGTTGTATATGTATAGTTTTGTGTCTGTATAGTGTTGTGTATGTAAAGTGTTGTGTCTGTATAGTGTTGTGTATCTGTAGTGTTGTATATGTATAGTGTTGTTTCTGTATAGTGTTGTATATGTATAGTGTTGTGTATGTATAGTGTTGTGTATGTATAATGTTGTATATGTATAGTGTTGTGTATGTATAGTGCTGTATCTGTATAGTGTTGTATATGTATAGTGTTGTGTCTGTATAGTGTTGTGTATGTTTAGCGTTGTGTATGTATAGTGTTGTGTATGTATAGTGTTGTGTCTGTATAGTGTTGTGTATGTATAATGTTGTGTCTGTAGTGTTGTGTATGTATAGTGTTGTGTCTGTATAGTGTTGTGTATCTATAGTGTTGTGTCTGTATAGTGTTGTGTATGTATAGTTTTGTCTCTGTATAGTGTTGTGTATGTATAATGTTGTGTATGTATAGTGTTGTGTATGTATAGTGTTGTGTCTATATAGTGTTGTGTATGTATAGTTTTGTATATGTATAGTGTTGTGTATGTATAGTGTTGTATATGTATAGTGTTGTGTATGTATAGTGTTGTATATGTATAGTGTTGTATATGTATAGTGTTGTGTCTGTATAGTATTGTGTATGTATAGTGTTGTATATGTAGAGTGTTGTGTATGTATAGTGTTGTGTATGTATAGTGTTGTATATGTATAGTGTTGTGTCTGTATAGTGTTGTGTCTGTATAGTGTTGTGTCTGTATAGTGTTTTGTATGTATAGTGTTGTGTATGGAAGCACTGTAGTGAGTGTGGCAGATATATGAAAAATCTTCATGATGAGTTTAAACACTACTGATGGGAAACTAAACAATTGGTGTATGAATCCAGTACTAGAGAGTTGACGTGAATGTTACTGACAAGCTGCAATGAAAAACTCCCTGTTAACAAATGTAAAAGATTTTACATTAACAATATTCTGCAATAGTGTTTTTTCTGTTCAAATCGCACCTGTAAACGCTACACCCAGTAATTTCCAAAAGATCCTAAACACCACAGCATGACCTAACCTAGACTTATTAATGCAGCAAGTTCTGGCAATACTTGAGAAAACTCCGAGAACGTTCACGATGCGTAAAAGTTAATAGACACGTCACTGTGGAAGTCGCGGCTTGGCCCACCACCGCCTGAGGACGGGATGTCAGCGCTCTGATTCATTATGTGTGGTCGGTGAGTGCTGTGCTGGGCTGTACTGGCCTGTACTCTGCTGTGCTGGGCTGGGCTGTACTGTGCTGGGCTGTGCTGTGCTGTGTTGTGCGATGGACACACGAAAAAATTATCTGAAAAGTTTATGCCTTTTTTTGTGTGTGTGTGTGAGATATATACATGAGTTGTTACATTCTTGTACAGCCACTAATACGCGTGGCGTTTCGGGCAGGTCCCTGGAATACGACCCTCACGAAGAATCGTTGTTACAACCAAGTACCAATTTTACTGTTGAGTTAAACAGAGGCTACAGTTAAGGATTTGTGCCCAGTAACTCCTCCCCCGGCCAGAATATGAACCCATGACAAAGCGCTCACGGAACGTCAGGCGAGTGTCTTACCACTACACCACGAACACTGATTGTGTATTTGCCTTCTGATGGATAATAGAAACAAGTGTTTAGTGAACTTGATTTACTGGAACTAAACTTTGTAGTGTTAATGCCTGATTGTGTACAATAAAATTTAATTCAATTAATAAACACTTATAATAAGCACTTCCGTTCACTTGGAGCACTTTCGCGCTCCCGGCGAACAGAAAAAAAATTCCCTCTGTGGGTGCGGTGTTTCGAGCACTTAAGTGGCAACACCGAAAAGTGTATATTCTTTTCACTGTCCTGACACTAATTGCCGGTGTACATATTTAATTTTTGTATCAATGTGTTCGCAATAGAATTTTCTATAAGAACATACATATAAAATGTCACCAAAGCATAAGGTAGACCACCACCAAATAAAGAACTACACAGATCACTACCCGAGAACGCCAGACCGCAATCGCAACAAAATTCTCTACGTGGACATATGCATATAAATATAGAATCAATGTCGCAGCCCACCCACAAGAGTGTGGGAAGTGGCCGAGGTGTTTCCCGCGTCGGCATATCAGCAAAATCCCTATTGAAAAGTGAATATTCTTTTCACTGTCCTGATATTAATTTTCGATGTACGTATTTCATTTTTATACCAATGTGTTCGCAATAGAATGTTCTAGAAGAACATATGTGTAAAACGTCACAGAGGATGCGTTAGAACGGCTACAAATAAAAAACTATGTCGATTATACTCGTCGTGTCAATAATACAATTGTTTTACCACGATGATCCAATGCCATGCCGTTTTCTTAAACAAGGTCTTCGGCTATTAGAGAAAACGTACATTTTTTATGGCGAACATTTGTAAACCATCCCCTAGTCGATAGGATAGAATATGGAGTTCATACAAATATTTTTTCCCGAGACTCGTGACCGTGTCCCTTAGGCGGACACGAAAGAAAACTTTGTAACGATCTCTGGAGCCACCGATGCGTGAAAGTGTAGTCTGCATCAGTAACTCTCCACACTAATCCACTAAAAAAAAAAATCCACAAAATAACACTCTTAAATACAAATTACAACAATACCGTCCATAATAATTCCATACAAAAACTTTTTATGATAATCCACATCAATTACTTTACACATTGATCCACCAAAATAACCCTCCCTAATAATCCATCAAAATAACCCTCCATAAGTATTCAGCAAAATAACCCTCCATGATAAACCTCAACAATAACCCTCTCTAATAAAACTCACAATAACCTACCATAATAATCCCCCAAAATAACCCTCATAATAATCCACATTAATAGACCTCAGTTATATTGCAACAGAATAATCCTCCATAACAATCCAGCAGAAAACCCTTCATAATAATCCACTACAATTATCAATTATAATAATCCACCACAATTATCCATTATAATAATCTACCACAATAACCCTCCATAATAAATGCCAACAATAACCTTCCTTATATTCCACTACAATCACCCCTCAATAATAATCCACTACAATCATAATAATCCACTAAATTAAACCTCCATGATAATCCAACAGGATAATCATCTATAACTGTCTATCGCAATAACCCTTCTTAATATTCGACTACAATATCCATCAACATGAATTTCACAGAATAACGTCTTTAATAACCCACTACAATCACCCTCCATAATAATCAACCGAAAAAATAAATAATAATCCACTACAATAGCCCTTCATAGTAATCATCAGTAATAACCTATAACCCTCTTTAATAACAAAATACATTAACCCTCCATAATAGTCCACAATATAACCGTCCATAATAATCCACAAAATAACCGTCCATAATAACCTACCAAAATAATCCTCCAAAATAATTCACCAAAATAACTACCCATAATAACCAGCAAAATAACTATCCATAATAACGTTCCTCGAGCGCTATGTCATGGGTTCTATTGAGGGGCAAGTGACCGCGAGGGGCGGTCGGAAAGCAAGACACATGCTCGTCCTGGAAGTCAGGACATTCAAGAAGGACATGCACGACCGTAAGAGGGACAATGCAACTAGGACAATAAGGAGCAGGGCGGCGCTCCATCAAGTGACCATGGGTTAAGCGAGTATGGCCTATAAGCAACCTCGCCAGAGCTGTTTCCCATCGCCGGTTACGGTGGTAGGAGGACGGCCACGAGGAAACACAACATTTAATAGTACGTAGTTTGTTACCAGTAACAAACGACCAAGAAGCCTGCCAACGGGAAAGGATGGAGGAATGGATAACCGGGTAAAAGTCGGATTATGGAATACCTTTACGAGAGATGGGACAAGAGCGGACAGCTTCCTTGGCGGCAGCATCCGCACGCTCATTTAAAGACACACCAACATGGCTGGGAACTCAACAAAACTCAACCAACTTAAATTTACTGTGAACAAGAATCAGCCAATGCTGGATCTCGACAACTACTGGATGAACCGGATTAAAGGACCCGAGAGCCATGAGGGCACTACGAGAGTCAACAACAACTACAAAGGAAGACTGACAACGAAAAAGTAGCAGACCAAGAGCATAGAGAATAGCATAAAGCTCCGCTGTAAAGATGTTAGTCTCTGGAGGTAAGCGACACATATAAGTGCGATCAGGAAAAACAACAGAGTAGCCAACACCGTCCGCAAACTTAGACCCATCGGTGAAGACAGAAACGGAGCGGGAGTGAGAAGAAAAGTGCTCAAGGAAAAGGCGTTTTAGAACCGTAGGAGGGGTAAAAGCTTTAGTGATATGGGTCAAGGAAGTACAAAACCGCGGAAGATGGACTCTCCACGGGGGCAAAGAAGGAACAACACGAGGAGAAATATTAGAAATACGAACGGAAAGAGAATCCTGGAGGCGAGATAACCGGACAGAAAGAGGGAGGTGGTGAAGAGGAACAGGAACCGCAGGAGGGTAAAAGTTAAAGCACGATAGAGGCGAGAGGAAGGATGTTGTAAGGACCGCGCAAGATAGCGAAGACAGTAGCGATCACGGCGGTCCTGGAGAGACAGGAAGCCAGTGTCAACATATAAGCTAAGGACGGGAGTCGAACGAAAGGCACCAGAACTGAGGCGCAACTCAGTATGGTGCAAAGCATCAAGACGGCGAAGAGTAGAAGGAGAAGCAGACGAGTAAGCAGGGCAACCATAATCGAGCTTAGACAAGACGAGAGAGGAATGTAAAGCAAGGCGAGTGCGCCTATCTGCGCCCCAAGAAGTATGGGACAGGACCCGAAGGAGGGTAAGGGCCTAAGAGCACTCAACACGGAGGTAAGAGATATGGGGAGACCAAGACAAACGAGTGTCAAGGAATAACCCCAAAAGCTTCACGGAATTTTTATACTCACGGGGATGACCAGAATGTGACAAAGAGGGACGAAGAACTACCCGTTTCCGCGTAAAAGTCATGGCACAAGTCTTAGAAGTAGAGAACTTGAAGCCATGATCAGTGGCCCAAGATGATACAGCATCAATGGCAAGTTGAAGCCGGCGCTGAAGGAGAGGCGAATCATCACCCTGACAGCAAAGGGTAAGATCGTCGACATAGAGAACGGAGAAGACACCTGAAAGAAGAGAGGAAAGAAGACCATTGAGGGCAACCAGAAAAAGAGTAGTGCTCAGAACACTACCCTGGGGCACACCTTCGTACTGCTGAAAAGAGGCAGAGAGAGCGGTACCAAGGCGCACCCGAAAGGAACGACGAGAGAGGAAGCTGCGGAGAAAGAGAAGGAGATGACCACGAAGGCCAAAAGAATGAAGTTGAGATAGAATATGATATCGCCAAGTGGTGTCGTAAGCCTTTCCCAGGTCAAAAAGGACGGCAACAACGGAGGTCTTCGCAGCAAAAGCAGTACGAATATAGACCTCCAAGTTCACCAGGACATCTGTCGTGCTGCGGCACTTGCGGAAACCAAATTGAGAAGGGGAGAGGAGGTGATGGTGTTCCAGGAACCACATCAGACGAACGTTAACCATACGTTCAAAGAGTTTGCAGACACAACTTGTGAGAGCAATAGGGTGAAAGTCCTTAGGGGAAGTACCCAGAGACCGCGGTTTGCGAACAGGGAGGACAACGGCATCGAGCCAGTCCTCAGGGACTGACGACGACTTCCAGATCCGATTATACAGACTCAGTAAATACTGAGACGTGCACGGAGGGAGATGGCGAAGCATCTCATAATGAATACCATCGGAGCCCGCCGCCGTAGAACAGCAGAGGGCCAGGGCAGAATGAAGTTCAGAGAGAGAGAAGGGATCATTATAGGGAAGCTGAAGACGAGTGTAGAAATCTAAGGGACGAGACTCAAGGACAGGTTTACGAAGAAGGAAAGATTGGGGAAGATGAAGACCAGAGCTAACAGAAGAAAAGTGGGAACCCAATTCGGAAGCGACCTGCACCGGGTCCGCCACAAGAGTATCATGGAGGTGAAGGACTGGTGAAACATCGGGAACGAACTTAACGCTATCTTGCAGATACGCTTCCAGATCTGGGGCATTGGAGTTTCGGACGTAATTGTTGAGACATAAGATGCCAAACATTCACATTTAGCCGTACGGATGGCCCTACGGGCCACCGCACTTGCTTTCCGAAAGTAAAGAAAAGAATCGGCCGTCTGCCGACGGCGGTGCCTCTTCCAGGCTGCACGCTTACAGCGGACAGCCCGAGCACAGTCCGCATTCCACCAGGGAACGCACTTCCGTGAACCCCGAGAGGAAGAGCGAGGAATAGAGCGGAGGGCAGCGTCGAAGATAGTGTCATGAAAAAGGAGGAGAGCGCGACGGAGAGGCAGAAAGGAGAGGTCAGAGAGAGCAGTACTGAGGGTAAATAAGTTCCAGTCCGCTTTAGCAAACTGCCACCTAGGAAAAGAGAGGGAAGGGCGAAACGAGAAAAAGGAAACAAGGATAGGGAAATGATCACTGCCATGGAGGTCATCAAGAACCTGCCACGTGAAATCTAAGTAAAGGGAAGAAGAGCAGAGAGAAAGATCAAGACAGGAAAGGGTGCGAGTCCGAGAGTCCAAATGAGTGGGCTCACCAGAATTCAGAAGAGACAGGGAAGAAGAAAGGAGAAACGGCTCAAGAAGGCGACCCCGGGTATTCGTCAGAACGTCACCCCAAAGAGAATGACGACAGTTGAAGTCACCCAGCAGGAGCACAGGCTCCGGCAAGGAGTCCAAGAGGTGTTTCAAATCAGGAAGAGAAAGCGGGACACTCGGGGGGGAGATAAATGGAACAAACTGTGTACCATTCCCCACAAAGATACGAGCAGCAGAACAATGGAGAGGCAAAGGAAAAAGTAAAGGAACAAAGGGAACATGAGCACGAATCAAGAGAGCAGAAGAATTAGGAGCCCCTTTCTCTCCCCCCCCCTAAGGGGGGGGGGGAGAGAAAGGAATAGCCACGAAAACGAGCAGGACGAGCACCAAGCATCGGCTCCTGGAGTCAGACACAAATGGGCGAAAACCGCGAAATCAGAAGTTGGAGTTCGAGGAAATTGGCGTAATAACCTCGAACGTGCCATTGAAGAATAGACATCGACGAGAAGAGAAAGGACAACAACAGAGAACAAGGAAGAAACAAAGGCGAAAGAGCAACACAGCACGTTAAAGAATATCAGGGTCAGCAAAGTCAGGGTTAGGGGGCATGGGTAAACTGAGCAAAGACGGAGGGAAGGAAGCGGGAGAGCAGACCAGAGGGTGGGCGGGCGGGGTCCGGAGGAGGAGGAGACAACCGAGAGGAGTCGTCAAGGACAGCAGCAGGAAGACGGGGAGTAGAAAGAGGGGAGCGCACCTCAGCAAGAACAGCAACCGAAAGGGAAGCAGGGGCCAAAGAAACCTCCATAGCAGGAACAGGGGGCGCAATCACTGAAATGGGAGGGGAAGGAGCAACAGAGCCAGAAGTAGGGGCTGAGGAAGAAAGCGAAGCCTTCTTACCCGCCGGGGAGGAGGAAGGAGAGAAGCCAGGCTTACGCTTCTGACTTAAAGAGACCGGTGTCCCAGCAACTACGTACCGGGCAATGGATTCCAGTGTCTCAACAGGAGAAGCTGAACGAGAGCACACACGACGGCCGTTAGGAGAGCGATGGACATCCGCCTGCACCGATAGGCGGCGGGGAGAGCCAATAGATGGAGGAAGAGGAAGGGAAGGAGGATCGGAGGGAGACGAGGAAGAAGACACAGGAGACACGACAGACCGGTTAGAAAGAAGGGGAACCCCAGACAGAGGACCAGGAGGGGGACCCTTCGGGACAGAACTCAAAGGAACAGAGGAGGGGGCAGTGGGCGCATTAGGGTCCAAGGCCCGGAAACGGTTGAGAGTCTGAGGAAGAAGGGGAGGACGAGGAGAGGAAGAGCGCAACACACGAGCATAAGAGACGTTAGCATAAGGCGGGAGCCGGCGAACCTGGCGCCTCGCCTCAGGAAAAGATAAACGCTCCCGGTGCTTCAAGTTGAGGACGGCTGCCTCAAGCTTGTAATGGATACAGGCACGGGAGAAGGTATGATGGGCCTCACCGCAGTTGAGGCAGCGAGCTTGGGGAGAAGTGCACTTCGACTTAAGAGTGACCTTCACCCCAACACAAAGGACAGAGAGAGACAGTCCCAGAACAGCGGAGGGCACCATGCCCAAACCTCCAGCACTTATTACAAAGCCGAGGAGAAGGAATATACTCCTGGACAGAGCACCTAGCACCAGCAAGAATGACAGAGGATGGAAGGGTCCTACCATCAAAGGTGATCTTCACAACACGAAGGGGTTGACGGCGACGACCACGAGGGGGACGAGTAAACGAGTCAACCTGGAGGACAGAATGGCCTTGGGCATCAAGGATATGCCGAATATCATCGTGGCAATCCTGCAGATTCCGAACACCGGTTGCAACATGGGGCGGGAGGAGAATAGTGCCAACACTGGCATTCATCTGAACGTTCTTGGAGACCCGAACAGGGATCTCGCCAAGGCAAGACAAGGCTGCCAAGCGGGAAGAAGCATCCTGAGAAGGAGCAGCAACGACACGTGTACCGAGACGAGTGGGGTTGAAGGTGACAGACGCATCCACGGAATCAACAAGATGCCGATGGAGGGAGAAATCGTCAGGAGGCGCAGAATCAAGAGGGAGGAGATCAAAGTATTTGGCCCATGAAGGGGGACCAAACAATGCCTGATACGCGGCAGTACGGGAAGGAATCGAGCGAGTGCGGCCGGGACGCGAACGGCGTTGAGAACCCCCAGAGAGGGGTTAAAAGGCGTAATAGTCACAACGAGAGACTTAGCCGCACCAGGGGACGAAGTGGTCACCACTGGGGGCTGGAGGCTCGACCCAACCACAAAGGAGGGAGAGGAGCTGGGGGAAGAAGTCAGGACGGTCAAAGGAGGAGCAAGGTCGGGGCCCAACGCAGCGGTAGCTACAGAGCCTGGTCTTCCAATACAGGTCGACTCGGGGGCTTGGTCTCCCACCCCACGAGCCTGAGAGGGTACAACGGAAACATTTATCGACATAGAGACGAAGAGAAAGAAATTCATTCACGAATGTACCCCCATACCCACCATGGAGCCACAATTAGAGGCAGGACACCCAACACGAAGCTATCGCCGATCATGCCGGGGCCCCCTAGGGGTGCGTCGTGAGTATACGCCCCACAAACGCCACCTTAAGAACCGTCAGTCCGTCGAGATCGGGTTCAGCGACGAAAGGGGGATTGACAATAAAAGGTTCCCCTCGCTTGAGACGTTGGGTACTACAGTTCTACGGGTGCAAGAGTATGCCTCCTCAAGCACCCGGGTGTCAAAATAGAAGAAGTCCAAAGAAATAATCCAAAACAAGCAAAAGGTCGGCAGGAAACGACAAGCAGATAGGAGAAGAGGAGGGAAAAAAAGATACATAACTCCCACTTCAAACCTCTGTAATTATTCACCATAATAATCCCCATAATATTAACCTCAGTAACCCTTCATAATAATCCACCACAATAAACCTACATAATAATCCACCACAATAATCCTCCATAATAGTAACCTCAATATCCATTCATATTAATCCACCACAATAAACCTCTGTAAAAATCCAGCACAATATCACTAAAAAATAATCCCTAGAAATAACCCTGATAATAATAATTCAATACATCAACCTTCCAGAAAATCCAATAACAATAACCCTTCATAATAATCTTCAACAATATCTTTCCATAATAATTAAACAAAAGCCGTCGATAATAATTCTCCATTTTAACCTTCAAAATTATTCACTACAATAACCCTCCATTAAAATACCACAAAAACAACCTTCATAATAAATCACAACAATAATCCTTATAATAATCCACCACAATAATCCTTATAATAATTCACCACAATAATCCTTATAATTATCCACCACAATAACCCTCCATAATTATTCACTACAAAAACCCCTATAATAACATTCCACAACAATAATGCTCAGTTTTATTACACCACAGAAACGAAAAATATGTATTACGCTGTTAGAATTGTTATACGTTTTGTCAAAGTTTTTTTTGTAATAATGCTAAACATAACCAGACCTAATAACATGTTCCTGTATAACATAAATTAGAAGTAATAAACATCGTTAATTATCAACCAAAATACCTTGTAGAGTTCTTTTCGTTAAAGCATTTTGCATCATTTTTTCTGTAACAGCCTGCAGAAATAGCTAATCATATCACTTACTATAACAGCCTTCTGTAATAACTTGCAGTAATAACCTTCCATAATAATCTTTCTCAAGAAAATTATTTCTTATCGCAACCGTTTTTTTGTTTGTTATTGAATACGTTAATAGTATTTTCCGAAATATGATATTATCAATCCGCTAATCTGACATCAAGTTCCAGATCCTTCTGTCTATTTATAATTTATTCCGTATGTTAGGAATTTATATTAATAGATTGAAAAGGTAAAAAGAAAGAACATCAACGTCATAGGGTTGGAGCTGACGACCGTCCGGCCACCGGTGGCAGCCCTAACTCTGAGGCCGTGACTCTTCCTAATTAGTCAAGACTCACCAAGTATTATATAGACCTTCACCTCAAGTGACCCTGAGAGACCATGTATACGCTTTAATTTCCAGTGACACCAAGAACATTCATCTGACAAAAGTGATAACCTTACAGGAGTGAAAACTGCCCTTATGGTATTTAACAAAGAAATCTTAATACAACACTCCTGTTATGGTAAGAATGAAAGCGATCACTCGTGACATGAGTGTTATGACCTCTGGGTCATCAGAGGCTACCCGTGTGTTTGTGTTTACTTATGTTACCCCTAGCAGTACCCGTCCACGCGTTGCTGTAGCTCTGCAACGCATGTGTGTTGCTGAGCCACAGGAACCTTCCCTGTCCCCCAATTCTCCCCACCTTTCCCCCCCCCCTAACCCTCTTCCTTGGCCTCCTAACCATTCCCCACTCCACCGTCCCCTCATCCTCCCCACTCCACCATCCCCTATTCCTTCCCACCATGCCCCACTCCCCTGTCCCTATGTCCTCCCCACCATTCTCCATTCCCCCATCCCCTCGTCTCCACCATCCCAAACTCCCCTGTCTCATAGTCCTTCCCCACCATTACCCCCCCCATTCTTTGTCCCCTCGTCCTCCCCACCATCATTCACTTACATCCCCTTGTCATCCCTACCATTCCCCATTCCCTCGTCCGATGCCTTCCCAAATGGTCTGATGTTCCCATCAGAAAATTGGGAACATCAAGTGATCTGATGTTCCCATCACTGTAATATAAGAAAAACAGTTAAAAAATTCAATTAAAATATGAAAAAAAAATTATACTCACGAAATGAACGATATGGTAAACAGCACAGCTCAATTTCAATGCAATTTATGCAAAATAATTAAATCAAAATGAAAATAAAGAAAAATCTATGAAAATTCAATTGATCAATGCAATCAGAAACATTGAAATGGAACTGCAACATATTTAGTATAGCATGTGTGTTGCTCTTACATGCAACAAATGGCGCTGTTTTTCAAGATAAGCATAGCTTTACCTGTCACAGGTGTGGCATCTATACTTATACTTACGAAATGAAAGGTATGGTAAACAACACAGCTCAATTCCAACACAATGTTACACAAAATAATTAAATAAAAATAATATTAATTGAAATTTATGAAAATTAAATTTATCAATGCAATCGGAAACATTGAAATGGAATTCGTGACATATTTAGTATAGCGTTCATGTTGCTATTATGTGCAAAAATAGGGTGCTGTTTTAAAAAAAACGCATGTTTTTACCTGTCACAAGGGTGGTATCTATATAGTAGGTATATAAAAAGACGCGCCTATTCAAATGCAACGTTGTGTCAATATTTCAAAGCAATCGGTAAAGAGGTTTTGAAGATTTCCCTCATAAAAAACACAAGAAAAACACAGTTTTTCAGAAAAAACATTTTTTTTTACCGTCACAGACGTGATATCTATATAGTATGTATATAAAAACCCGGCCGGATGCAAATGGAACGGTGTGTGAAAATTTCAAAGCAATCGGTGGAGAACTTTCGAAGATTATCGATTTTGAACAAACGAAGATTTCCATTATTATTTATATAGATTAATCAACATTCGAAAGATTTACTCTTTTATTAAGAGATCAGTCATAAACATTGTTGTAGATCTCACGAGATCACAAGGACAGTGAAGCTTATTGTCAGGCAGCCACGTGATCACACAGTCGTGTATACTGTAGAGCTCTCTGAACTGACAGCCAAGTTGTCACGTCGAGTTGCTGCTCCTGCGTCTATTAGTTCGTATATTTTTGTAATCAGCTTGTGTGATAACGACGTGGTCATGTGCATTCTGCATATATTAACCTAGTAAGGCAGGGGTCATGTATACTGTGGAGCTGCTTGTCTGACAACCAAGTGGTCATGTATGCTGTGGAGCTGCTAGTCTGACAACCAAGTGGTCATGTATGCTGTGGAGCTGCTAGTCTGACAACCAAGAGTATGCTGAAGAGCCTCTTGTCTGACAACCAAGCGGTCTTGTATATTGCACTTTCATTGTTGTGATTTTGGGGATTGAGCTTCTAGTCAGTGGTCTCGCATCTCAGCTGTCAGTCAACTGATTCGCATGTTTCTGGGTCCTTGGGTTCTATTAGATCTACATTTGTAACTGTATGGAGTCTTCCTCCACCACATCACTTCCAAATGCATTCCATTTGTAAATAATCCACACAAGTAACTTATCCCAATAATCCACGAGAATAGTCCTTGAGAATAATCCACTAAAATAATCATCCATAATAATCCACCTAAATAACGATCTGTAATAATCCAATACAATAACTCTAAATAATAATCCATCACAAAAAATGTCAATATTAATTAACCATAATAACCATCAAATATTATCTACTACAATAAACTTACCTAATAATCCATAACAATAACACTCCTCAACAGTCATTCAAAATAACCCTCCACAATAATCCCCAAAAATAACTCTCCAAATATAAACCACAATAATAACCGTCCAAAATAATCCTCAACAATAACCCTCTTTAATAATCAAGCACTATAATCCTCCATAATAACTAACCAAAATTCCCTTTCATAATAATCCACCGAAAAACCTTCCATAATAATCCAACAGAATAATTCTTCATAATAATCCATGACAATAACCTTTCATAGGAATCCACCACAATACCTCTCCATAGTAATCTTCAACAGTAATCCTGCATACTAAAACTCATGAATAACCGTCTCTAATAATCCACCACAATTACCCTCTATAATAATCCACCAAAATATCTCCTATAATAATTCACCAAATAATGATCCATAATCATGCATTAGAATATTCCTATATAATAATTTTTCACATTAACCTCCTTCATATTATTCCACAAAACCCTTCATATTAATTCACCAAAATAACCATCAACAATAATCCACCACAATAACTCTCCTTAATACTTCCCCACATTAACCCTTCCTAATAAGCCACCACAATAATCCTCCATTTTATTAATCCACAATAAACCTTCACAATAATCCACCACAATAACCTTCCGTATTAATCCACCACAATAACCTGCCATAAAAAACAATAACCTTCAATAATAACCAATAACAATAACGCGCCATAATAATCAACCATAATAAATATCCATAATAATCTACCACAATCACTCTCCGACTTAATCCACCACAATAAATCTTCATAATAATCTTCTGAAATTATCTAAATAACTACAACTAAAACTATTAATAATAATTCACCACTATAACTTTAAAAATTATTTATTAAAACACCCTCCCTTAAAATTCACCACAATAACTCTCATCGCAGTGAAATCCCAATGGTGTCATATATCAGTGAAAATAATTTTGGGGTAATGTAGTGATTTGTGGAATTCAAGTCACTCCATTGTCTCAAAATGATATGCATTGATATATCACGCCATTGTGATTTTATTGCAATCTGAGTGTGTCGTCAGAGTGTGAACACCATTACCGTAGGCCAGAGTGTAGTCGGATCGACTGTAAAACCGTGCTTGGGCTCTGGTTTGGGGCCCCAAGAACCTCCCATTGATTTCAGTAGAGTTCTGGCTAGGTCGACTTATTTTTCGTTATTATCTTTCTCATGATAAGTATGTTTTATTTCAACCCATTTTTTTGTTATTAAATAAGAAATAATATCTTTTCCATACGAGATATTATGAAACAAATTATATGGAACCATGTTGCAGCTCCTTGTGTCTATTTATTAATTAGTTTCCTGTATTAGTAATTTATGTTAATAGGTTGAAAAAAATTAAAAGGAAGAACGCCTAAAGGTTTTGGGCTTGAGCTGACGACCGTCTGGCCACCGGCGGCAGACCCCACTCTGAGGCCGTGACTCTTCCTAATTAGTCAAGACTCACCAAGTATTATATAGACCTTCACCTCAAGTGACCCCGAGAGACTATGTATACGCTTTAATTTCCAGTGACACCAAGAACATTCATCTGAAAGAAGTGATAACCTTACAGGAGTGAAAGCTATCCTCATGGTACTTATTACAGAAATCCTAATACTCCTGTTAAAGTAAGAATGAAAGAAATCACTCGTGACACGACTGTTATGACCTCTGGATTATCAGAGGTCACCCGTGTGTGTGTTTACTTAAATTACCATTAATCAACATTCGAAGGATTTACTCTTTTTTTAAAGATCAGTCATAATCACTGTTCATGATATCACATGATATCCAGTTTCACGTGATATCACGTAGCAAGTTTATTGCCAGTCAGTCACGTGATCATACAGTCATGAATATTGCAGAGCTCTCTGGACCGACAGCCATGTGGTCATTTTGAGTTGCTGCTCTAGCATCCAGAAAGTCATATGTTTCTGAAATTTTCTTGTCTGACAACGACGAGGTCGGTATACTCTGTACATATTAACTTAGTAAGAATGTGGTTAAGTATACTGTGACATCCGAATAAATTAGGACGAAAACAACAATAAATTTGTATAGAGTAAAGCTGGTGAGCTAGGCACCCACTAATGTCTGCATACTGTATAACCTCTTGTATGGTCCCACCAAGTGGTCACATACTCTGTGATGCTGCTTTACCTTGAAACAACATGCCCACGTATACTGTGGAGCTTCTTTTTTTGTCAACTAAGTGGTCATATATACTGATGAGCTGCTTGTATGACAACTATCTTTTTTATTGAGTTATTTATTAATATTTATTTATTTTTATATAGAAGAAGGGTTTGAGAGAGCAAACAAACCCAAACAATGATTTTGAGAGAGTGTAACATATTGGTGTTCTTATATTCTTGCAAAGCCGCTATCACGCATTGCGTTTCCCGCAGAAACTGGTAATAAATACTGTGGAGTTGCTTGTCTGACAACCAAGTGGCCATGTATACTGTGAAGCTGCTTGTCTGGCAATTAAGTGGTCATGTATTCTGTGGAGCTTCTTACCTGACAACCAAATGGTCATGTATACTGTGCAACTGCTTGTCTGATAACTAAGTGGTCATATATACTGTGAAGCTGCGTGTCTGACAACCAAATGGTCATGTATAATGAGGAGCGTGTAGTCTGACAACCAGGTGGTCATGTATACTGTGGAGCTGCTTGTCTGACAACCAAGTGGTCATGTATACTGTTTGACTGCTTGTCTGACAATCAGGTGGTCATGTGTACTGTGGAGTTGCTTGTCTGACAACCACGAGGTCATGTATACTGTGGGACTGCTTGTCTGACAACCAAATGGTCATGTATACTGTAGAGCTGTTTGTATGCCAACCACAATAATCCTCGCTAATTACTCACCACAATTACCCCATCTTAAAAATCCACAACAATCTTTTGCAATTTTATTCACCCAGAGAAACCAAACGTGGTATTACACTGTTAGAGTGATCGATTTGTCGAAATAGTTTGTTGTAATAACGCCTAACATAACCAGCCCGTATAACATGTTCCTATAACATAATTAAAATTGAAGTAATAACCAACGTTAATTATCTGCTAAAATTACTTGTAGAATTCCTATCGTTATCATTTATAATATTTTACTATACCAGCCTGCAGAAATTGTTAATCATATAACCTACAATAACATCATTCTGTAATAACTCGTCGTAATAACCTTCTGTAATAATTTTTCTCAAGAATTTTTTTTTTTTTTTTTTTTTTTTTTTTTTTTTTTTTTGAGATATATACAAGAGTTGTTACATTCTTGTACAGCCACTAGTACGCGTAGCGTTTCGGGCAAGTCCTTAATCCTATGGTCCCTGGAATACGATCCCCTGCCGCGAAGAATCGTTTTTTCATCCAAGTACACATTTTACTGTTGCGTTAAACAGAGGCTACAGTTAAGGAATTGCGCCCAGTAAATCCTCCCCGGCCAGGATACGAACCCATGCCATAGCGCTCGCGGAACGCCAGGCGAGTGTCTTACCACTACACCACGGAGACGTAAATTCTTATTGCAAGTCGTTTTTGTTTGTCATTGAATACGTTAATAACATTTTCTTATGTGATATATTATGAGTACAAACTCTAATATGGCATCGTGTTTGAGATCCTTCTGTCTATTTTATAATTTATTCCGTGTGTTAGGAATTTGTATTAAATGGTTTAATAGAGAAAAAGTAAGAGTACTAGGAATTGCTTTGAGAAGACGACCGTCCGGCCATCGGCGGCAGACCCCACTCAGAGGCCGTGACTCTTCCTAATTAGTCAAGACTCACCAAGTATTATATAGACCTTCACCTCAAGTGACCCCGAGAGACCATTTATACGCTTTAATTTCCAGTGACACCCGTCTATATCAGTGACGTCAGTATCACCGTATATATCAGTCAGTATATATCACCCGTCAGTGACACAGTCTATATAATACTTGGTGAGTCTTGACTAATTAGGAAGAGTCACGGCCTCAGAGTAGGGTCTGCCGCCGGTGGCCGGACGGTCGTCAGCTCGAGCCCCTATTGTCAACGTTTCTTCCTTTTATCTTTTTTCAAACTATTAATTTAAATTCCAAGCACAGGATATATATTTTAAAATAGAAAAAAAACGACCTGAAGCGCGGATACGTATTAGAATTGTGACTCATAATATCTCATATGGGAAAATATTGCTCCCTGTTCAATAACAAATGGAAAACGGGTTGTAATAACACATACATTTCTTGAGAAAGATAAATACATAAGATGTTACTGCAAGTTATTAAGGAAGGCTGTTATTGTATGTGTTTTGTTAAACAATATCTGCAGGTTGTGGGCAGGAATATGTTGCAAAACGCAATAACAGGAAGATTCTTACGAGTTTTTTAAGAAGATAATTAAAGCTGGTTATTACGTTTAGCTTTTAATTATGTTACAGGAACATGTTTTATTGGATGGTTATGTTTGCAGTTATTACAACATTCAATTATTACATGTATCATTATAACATTAACAGCGTAATACTGGGTATAATAGGAAATGACATTGTAGAGCAAGCTACAAAACTTGCAACTAAGAATTGTAGACCTTTACATATCACAGAGTCTATAACAGATTAAGAAACTAATTAGAGACAGAGCAATGCAAAATATGTACAGTGACCACAACACAGCAGTTGCAACATCAGGATCAGCGGGTTGGTACAAGAATTCAGCCAACTACGAACCACTTAGTTTGATGAAAGGGAGCAGTAGAACATCAGAAGTACACTTACATCAGATCAGGATTGGATACCCATGTGCATGGGAAGTAGGCTTACAGGCTCCGGAAGATGAGAGGAAATGTCAGCACTGTGGAGAAATGCCCGACAGAGCACTGGAACATTATCTAACACAGTGCAAAGTTACAAACTGATTAAGATTTAAACTTAGATTCAACAGAGCAGAAGTTGTTAAACTACATGGGACAAAAACTTACTGAAGCGACCATACGAGTCATAAATACTCATACCTCGCCTCGCCAAAGTAAAACAGAAACAGGCAACACTTAGTGGGCCAGCCTGAGGCTTAGGGGCCCGTGCAGGAATATCCCTGCAAATAAAAGTGACTATGTTTCATTGAAATTGAGAATTATTGTTTGATTTCTATAATTGTGATTATTTTGGAGAATAATTATGATGGTTATTGTTGTAGATATTGTTGTGTTTTAAGTAGTAAATTATTATTGATGGCTTTAATTGTAATTATTATGGAGGGTTGTGGTGTAATTATTACTGAGGGTTGTTAATGTGGTGGATTATTATTATTGGAGTTTATTATTATTGATTGCTATGTAATGTTATTGTGGTTTATTATTATGGAGTGTTTATTGTGGTGGATTATGAGGGTTATTGTGGAGGATTTTGATGTATGGTAATTATGGTTAATTATTATAGATGGTTATTATGGTGGATTATTATTTAGGTTTACTGTGTTGGATTATTGCCTAAGGGTTTTGAAGAATGATTATTATTGAGTAATATTGTGGTGGATTATTATGGAGGGTTATTTTGGTGGATTAATTCGGATGGTTTGAGTGGTTAATTGTTATTGAGCACTAGTGTGGTGGAATTTTTTGAAGGGTTAAAGTAGTGTATTATTATAGAGAGGTATAGTGGTGGAATTTGGTCCAACAGGCTGTTGCCTGGAGCGGCCTGCAGGTCCACGTATCCAGTAGAGGTCCGGCATTTCTTGTAGAAAACTATCCAGTTTTCTCTAAAATACGTCCACTCTTGTTCTGCCTATATTTCTTATCCTTGCAGGGAGGATGTTGAACAACCGTGGTCCTCTAATGTTCATGATGTTTTCTGTTTGTGCCTATGTCACCTCTGTTTATTACTGGCTTTGTTCTGCATTTCCTTCTATATTGTACTCTCAAGTGTTATTTTTAAATTTCCTGTGTCTCTCTATTGTGTTATTTTACTGTGTAAATTTGGGACCTGGCACTCCAGTAATTTCCATGTATATATTATTTGTTTCTTCTCTCGTTTCCTTTCTAAGGAGTAGATTTGGAGAGCTTTGAGCAGATGCCAAATTTTAGGTACTTTATCGAATCAATGAATGTTGTTGATATTTTCTGTTCCCTCTATTTCAGCCATCTTTCCGACTTTGAAGGGGCGGAGTTAAGTATCTAGCAGTATTGATGATGGGACAGCACAAGTGATTTTAATTTTTTGAGGATTATGATGGGATTCCTGGATTTGAAAGCTCGCGTAATCCATCCTATAATTTTTCTGGCTGACACTATATTTAATTGATTATGATCATTATACGTTAGGTCGCCATACATCATTATTCCCAGGTCCTTTGCATCTTACTTTCCTATTATAGCCATATATTTATTGTGGTTTAACCAAGTATTTTGTTTAGATTCTCAATTTGACCGTATTTTATTATATTAGACTTATTAATGTTTGTAGTTTTTCAATGCCATCAACAAAAAGAATTTTCATGCTGATTTTTGTGTCATGCAAAAGATGATAGGATTCTGTGACTCCTATTTTTGTCTATTTCTGAAATACGCATAAGGAAAAGAAGTGGTGCAAGGACTGTGCCCTTAAGTACAGAGCTTTTCACTGTGTTTGAACGATTCGTTTTTTTTATTAACTGTTACTTGGCGTGTTCTGCATGACTGGAAATTGAAAATCAAACGTCCTACTTTTCCTGTTATTCATATTTACCTCATTTTATCGGCTATCATTCTATGGTAACTTTTACCAAATACATTTTCTAAGTCCGTGTATACCACATCTGCATTCTGTTTTTCCTCTAATGCCTCAGATTTTGTCATAGTGCTTGAGAAGCTGCGAGAGGCATGATCTTTCCGCTCTAAATCCATGTTGGACTGGACTGTGCAGGTCAATGATCATAAAACTGGAGATCTGACTCCTGATCACACTCTCAAATACTTTTATTAGTGCGACTGGTCTATAATTCTTAGCCAATGCGTTGCTCCCTCCCTTGTGAAGAGGAGCTATACTGATTTAAGTGCTTCTGGTATATCCGCTGTGTACAAGCTCTTCCTCCACACAATACTGAGTGCATGTGCTACTGGCACTTTGCGTTTATTTATAAACATTGATTTCCATGAGTTGATTACCTGGAGCTGAGTACTTGGGCATATTGTCAATTTCCATATCAAAATCTGCACAATTCGTGTTGATGTTAGTTACATTTTCAAGGGGCTGGATATCAGGCATACGGACACTGTCCGGATCTCCCACTTTCATGCTGCTTATTGGGATGCTATACATGTCCTCATACTGAATTTTAAGGATTTCACTAATGTGTTTGTCACGCTCTGTGTAAGAACGTTCTCTTGTAAGAATAGGTCCACTACTGATAGTAGTTCTTGATTTTGATTTCCCATATGTGAAGAAATATTTTTGTTTTGCTTTATCTCTTATATTGCTCTCTACTCCAGTTGCATATCTTCAATCTGATACGAATGCTTCAATCTCTGATCTATTTCTTCAATACCCTGAAAAATTATTCCTTCTTTGTATGGATAACCGTATCTGCTTTAGCATTTCCGTTATTTTTTCCTTACTTTTATTGTGCTATTTGCTATCTCTTTCTACGTTGGTGCTTTTTCCGGCTTTCCGCAAAAGAACATGTTTCAGACAGACTTCGTCTGCTTCGGAAGTTGTTCTATTCTTTGTTTGGGATTTGTATTACTAAGAACAGATTCCCATTAAATGTTTGTAAGTTCCCTGTTTATTTTTTCCCAGTCTATTCATTTATTATTCAAATAAAATTTATTGAATAACCCCTCTCGCTTGATCATTTTTAGGCCTATTATAGGTATTGATGTTTGTTTTCCCTTCAATAAGCTAATGATCTGAATATTTGGTATCTGTGATTGTAGTGTCTGATTATGTCTTCATTGTTTGAGAAAGCCAGATCTAAAATATTTTCGTTCCTAGTTGACTCTGTTATCTGCTTGTTGAGAGAAAATTTGAAGCTAAATCTAAATAGTTCTCCGATTTGATTTTGGTTATTTCCAGATAGATTTCCTGGTATCATATTATTCATATTATCATCTTGTGGTTTGTATATTTGAATAATACCTTTTTATTTTCTCTATACTTCCAGTACTTCTACCATCTCATTAGATTAGCCAATTATGTTAGGCCCACAATGGGTCACAACCGGGTTCTTTGCTAGAGGAACTAAAGTTCTGGTATCCAACCCCAAGTTAGTAGTGCCTTTCAAGGAGTGAGCTTGGTAATGCAAGTAAAACACAATGAGGGTTGCATTGAATACGACACTTCATCAATTATCAATATATTCACATATAATCACTTTCCCATCACCTCATATAAAATCATAAAGAAAGAATTACTACACTGATATATACACAAGTGTCACTCTCATAGGACACTAAGCGCTCCTCGATGCTCAAACGATGCAGTCTTGTCAGCTTCCGTGTTTCCTCTACACACAGTACCGTCCTCAACCAGTACTGGGAAACTCCAACGAGTCTACCATAGCAATGGGCCAGCCTATGTACAGTCTCACTAGGTGCTCCTTGTGAACGCCCACAATCACTCTCCAGCCTGGTGCTGGCAGAGAACATCAGCCTCGCGCTGCTGGGCCTCTTCACGAACAAATACAAGGGTAGCGAACCCTTGGCAGGAGCTTCTTGCACCTCGCTAGTTACACTCCTCCGTAGCACCTTACTGTCAGTCGTCTCTTCCTCCAGCCAATCCCGGGATACACCGAATTCTGTCACTGCCACTTCACAGGCCAGTACTGGTCAGTACATGGGACACAAGGAAATACCACTTACGGGCTCTGACATAAACATACAACTCCTCCTACAATAGATGGCGCTGATTTTCTAGGCGCCACCTCACCAGAGGTCAGCACCAGCTACCTCTCGAGCTGACCATGACAGGAATCTAGCGCCTCTTGCTGTTATCATCCTGCCACCACCAGATGGCGTCGTCCATGTTGTGGGGGTTTCGGGAGCGGACTCACAGATGGCATTGACGTCGGTGCTCCATGCTCCGACGATGAAGTTGGGTTCGTAACACCTCCCCACCAAAAAAAATATGGTTTGGGTTTCTAAAAAAAAAGAGAACAAACCAAATTAATACGTTAGCACAAAACCAAACAGACGCACATAAACAATGGGCTGATGTGGCGAGGATGTCCTGTCTGCAAAACTGCCTTAATAGGAGAATCTGACACAAGGAAAACTCGAAGATCGTAGGCAATGACCTGTCTGATGTGACTTCCAGAAACCTTACTGGGATGCCCGTCAGAGGCACAATTATCTCACGTATCTTGGGTAAGGATCTACAGAGGCTCAATCTGGGGTGAATAGACACCTCCCTGTGTCATGGCACCGCTCGTGGCTGGACGCAGAAGGCATTTCTTGCACCGGTCTGGCAGTCCTTCAGGGAGACGGAAATCTGGAATACAAGGGACTGATGATTCGGAGTAACAGGAAAGCGAGGCACAGAGTACGAAGGAAAGTGTGGTGGCTTCCACTGAAAAGGAAGATAAAGATAGTGACAGTGAGAGTGAGGCGAGTGAACTGAATATAAGTTTTCTGTCAAAATGCGTGCCTTAGAAATAAATCGTGATATAGAGTGGAAGAAATTAGAAATAGAACGGGAAATGAAAGAGAAGGAAATGGAAATGAAACGGTTGGAATTAGAACGAGAAAGAGAAAGAGAAGAGCGAGAAAGAGAAGAGCGAGAAAGAGAAAAAGAAAGAGAAGAGCGAGAAAGAGAAGAAAGAAGAGAAGAAAGAAGAACGAGAAAGACAAGAAAAAGAGAAGGAAAGACTACACGAGTTAAAAGTGCTACCATAAGGTGGTCAGAGGAAAACAAAGGAAACAAGTAGTTTCGATCCAATAAGAAACATAAAGATGGTCCCAAAATTCAATGAAAAAGATGTTTCAAATTTCTTCGCCGCCTTCGAGAAGGTTGCTGCCTCTTTGGATTAGCCCACGGAGAATTGTGCCATCATGATCCAGTCCGTCTTGACTAGGAAGGCTCAAATTGCCTACTCCACGTTGTCGCTTGATGATTCCAGTGATTACGATGCGGAGAAGAAGGTAGTGCTCATGGCTTATCAATTGGTGCCGGAGGCTTATAGGCAAAAGTTCAGGAGCCTGAAGAAGACCTCGGAGCACACGTTCACGGAGTTTGCAAACATCAAGGAACGGTTTTTTTCAGGAATGGTGTGCATCTCGAAAGGTGAAGACGAAAGAACAACTCGAGCAGCTCATACTGTTGGAGGACTTCAAGGAATGTCTGTCTGGAGATCTCAGGACATACAAAGAAGAACAGCAGGTAGAGACCCTGAGTGCAGCTGCCACTATGGCTGTGGACTTCGAGACTAGTCCTTCTAGGACTAGTCCCTTCTAGGACTTCGGGACTAGTCCTTCTAGGTACTAGTTCCGAAGGACTAGGACTAGTCCTAATAGACCAACACACCGTAGTCCAAGGAGGAACGTAGTGTGTTGGACTTGCGGACAGAGAGGGCATGTTGCTGCCAGGTGCCGAGGAGGGACAGGTAACGACCCGCACAGAGAAGTAATGCTGACGAGTTGTAGGACACCACCAGTGAGAACCCAGTCTCTAATGGCGAGTAGAGAAGCACCAGGATTGTTTGCCCCTCACACTTCAGGCGGGTATGTAACGAGTGATCATACTGGTAGATAAGTTGTAGTGCTCAGAGATAGTGGAGCAGCCCAGTCCCTGATCGTGAGAGACTCTTTACCGAGGGAGTGAGTGATGACGGGAGACAAAAGGTTCTTCTAGTTGGGTTTCCTTTGACGCGGTACTTTGCCCTACCTTTGCCTTAGACTCGTCCTACTTCAGTGGCACATGTGCATTGGCAGTATTTGATACCATGCCTATAGCTGGGATAGACGTAGTACTAGGCAACGACTTGGTGATAGGTTTGAACTATGATCATCTCAAGATGGTGGACGATCCAGTAGTAAGGCCTGAGATGACAGCCGTACACATTAAATCCCAGATACAGGCAGACGTGAAATTATATAACATGTTTAATTCTCCCTCTACCCAACAGATTGAAAACATTCCAACAGATTCTGCTGACTCTTCTCTCGACGAGAAACATGGGGTTACGGTGACAGAAGCAACTGAGCAAGAAGAGGGGCCTCACGTACAAGTGCCCACGGATACCCAAGAGTCTGGAGCCACTGCAGATAAGTACTTGCGGTATGGCAAGGTACAATGTTCACTGAACCGGCCAGAGATTCCCCAGACGTCAGAGGTATGTGAGGTATGTACACATGTAGGAGAGGTATATGCGCAGGTTCTAGTGCCCTCTTTGATCCAAGCCAGGCTAATGGATATAGCCAGCTATGGATATTACAGGCTCATGAAAATTATTCCTAAGTTAGCCAAATGTTTCTTAGCGGTATTTTGTATTATTCTCGTGTGTGCTCTAAGCAAAGATCAGTGGACGAACCGTCAGATGATGGCTCCAGTGAACATCGTGAAGAGTCACCAGGGATTGGAGACCCGCCCTATGAGTATTGCAGTCGAAGAAGGGAGCCAGAAGGTGATTGATGATACAGGGAGTAGGAGAAATGTTTTAATGAGTGACTGATCAAGACAGGTTGACACCCCCCGCGTAATTGCTGAGCTTGGATTCAACATTATATGGAACGTTGGTCGACCTGACGGTGGAAGAGCTAACACAATCTTCAATGTACAAGCAGCCCTGTTGGGACTAGGCGTGGGCCTAGTAAGCAGTTATGCTGTAAGTACAGATTTAAAGACTATCTCTGTTACTCCGAATCATCAGTCCCCTTTATTCCAGATTTCCGTCTCCCTGAAGGACTGCCAGATCGGTGCAAAAAATGCCTTCTGCGACCAGCCACCAGCGGTGTCAGGACACTGGGAGGTGTCTATTCTCCCCAGATCGAGCCTCTGTAGATCCTTACCCAAGACATGTGAGATAATTGTGCCTCTGACGGGCATCCCAGTAAGGTTTCTGGAAGTCACATCAGACAGGTCATTGCCTATGATCTTCGAGTTTTACTTGTTCCAGATTCTCCTATTAAGGCAGTTTTGCAGAAAGGACATCCTCGCCACATCAGCCAATTGTTTATGTGCGTCTTTTTGGTTTTGTGCTAGTGTACTAATTTGGTTTCCTTTCATTTTAGGATCCAAACCAAATTCCTTTTTGGTGGGTAGGTGTTACGAACCCGACTTCATCGTCGGAGCATGGAGCACCGACGTCAATGCAATCTGTGAGTCCGCTCCCGAAACCGCCACAACATGGACGACGCCATCTGGTGGTGGCAGGATGATACCAGCAAGAGGCGCTAGATTCTTGTCCTGGTCAGCTCGAGAGGTAGCTGGTGCTGACCTCTGGTGTGGTGGCGCCTAGAAAATCAGCACCATCTATTGTAGGAAGAGTTGTATGTTTATGTCAAAGTCCGTAAGTGGTATTCCCTAGTGTCCCATGTACTGACCAGTTTACTGATGACGTGTCTGTATCCACAGAGGCAACGTAGGGCTGCTGTGGTACGAGGACAGTCAGTCTACCCAGGGCAGCCAATATCTATCTACTCCATTATGCTTTACGGAAGCAGTGAGCCGCCGCCGGAGAGGAACTGTGTATTGTTCTACTGTCTGCCTGTGCAGTGGCAGTGACAGAATTCGGCGTACCTAGGACTGGCTGGAGGAAGAGACGACCGACAGTAAGGTGCTACGGAGGAGTGTAACTAGCTAGTTGCAAGAAGCTCCTGCCAGGGGTTCGCTACCCTTGTATTTGTTCGTATAGAGGCCCAGCAGCGCCAGGCTGATGTTCTTTGCCAGCTCCCGGCTGGAGAGTGATTGTGAGCGTTCACAAGGAGCACCTAGTGAGACTGTGTATAGGCTGGCCCGTGGCTAGGGTAGACTCATTCGTGTTTCCCAGTACTGGTTGAGGACGGTACTGTGTGTTGAAGAAACACGGATGCTGACAAGATTGCATCGCATGAGTATCGAGGAGCGCTTAGTGTCCTATGAGAGCGACACTTGTGTATATATCAGTGTAGTAATACTTCGTTTATGATTGTATATATGAGGTGATGGGAAAGTGATTATATGTGAATATATTGATAATTGATGAAGTGTCGTATTCAATGCAACTCCCCCATTGTGTTTTACTTGCATTACCAAGCTCACTCCTTGAAAGCCACAACTAACTTGGAGTTGTATACCAGAACTTTAGTTCATCTAGCAAAGAACCCGGTTGCGACCCATTGTGGCCGTAACATTAATGAGATCCGAGAATACACTGTCCTTTCAAATATTTAAACCTACTCCTCCATGTGATCTATTTACTCCATCAGTTATATATAGATAATTTTCTGGAATACAAATTTTAGTCCAAGAACTCCCCTGCATGGGTTTATGTGAAAGCTCCAAATACTGCCCTTGCTTCTGCCCGAGAGGACGCCATTTATGAAGGGCACTTAATTTTTTGCTTCTGTTTTTAATCCTTGTATGTTGGCAAAGATGAATGAGTTTACTGTATTTAGTGTGCTTTAACTGGAAGGTTTTTCAGGCAGGTCTGTTATGTATGGGCATATTGGATTTGTTATTTCAGTATTATTTTTAGTTTACATTTTTTTTTATTTATATATACAAAACTTCTTAAACTCTTGTAAAGCCATTAGCACACATAGAGTTTCACAAAGGTCTGTAATCTTAATTCTTCCTGGAATACGACCCGCCAAATCGTTTAAGAACCAGGTACCCATTAACTGCTGAGTGAACAGAGGCGTACAGTTAAGGATTGGCGACTAGTCAATCCTCCCCCGGCCAGGATAAGAAACCAGGCCAAATTGTTGGCCTGGGTTCGTAGTACCAGTTGTTGTGTTATTCTCTGAAGTAGTTGTAGCGCTGTTGTTGGGGTGTGATTGTGTCTGTGACTCTGTAATGCAAGTGGTTTTTCCAGCCAGTTCCAATACTATATATTTTCTCTGTTCCACCTTTTAAAACCTCATTTTTCTTTGTCCAAAATAATATTCAGCTTTTCTTCAAAGAAACTTTCCTGCTTGTCACTCCTAGTGTAGTTTTCTGATCCTTTCACATGAAATTCTGGGAAGCGGAGTTCATAGCAATTTCTCTCCTCGAGTGAGGTTTTACACATGTCTGGAGGGAAATACCTGCATGTTTATCCAAACGAAATTCTCGCTTCCTAGTATATTTAAACATTTTCTTTGATGGGAGTAACTGCATTCTAACTCCTTACACTTACCAGAATATTTGTCTACAAATGTTCTTTGCATAAAATTTGCAAAAGTCCGTCCTTCTGGTCTGTCTCTATATTGAGGTCTGTTGAAGTGTCTATACCTATTGAGCTGTCAGTGCTGTCTGTCTCACTTTCCTGTCCACTGTCATATTTATCTGGTCGAACTGAATCACAGTTTAGAACGTCTTGAATTTCCAGTTTAGTTTCATCCCTTTTTTCAGACTCTGCTCCTGCACCAGTATTATTGGCTTCCCACACTCCCAGGAAGGTCGGTAGGCTTCCCACTCTCTCTGGATGACCGGTAGGCTTCCCACTCTCCCTGGAAGGTCGGTAGGTTTCCCTCTCTCCAAGAAGGTTGATAGGCTTCCAACTCTCGCTGGATGGCCAGTAGACTTCCCTCTCTCTGGATGGCCGGTAGGCTTCCCTCTCTCTCTAGATGACCGGTATGCTTCCAACTCTCCCTGGAAGGCCGGTAGGCTTCCAACTCTCCCTGGAAGGCCGGTAGGCTTCCAACTCTCCCTGGAAGGCCGGTAGCCTTCCAACTCTTCCTGGATGGCGGAAGGCGACCCTTCACGGCACTGTTTCCAGTGGTGGCATTGTTGTCATAAACACGAGGTAGGTTACTGGTTATTAATAACAATGTTGTGGTTTATTGTAGTCAATTATTATGAGGGTTATTTATGTGGACAATAATGGTAGAAGTTATTAAGGAGGGTAATAGTTGGTTTTTATTATAAAGGGGTATTGTGGTAGATCATTATGAAGTGATTATGGTGGATAATTATACGTTTTATTGTGGTGGATAATTATACTCTTTTGTGGTGGATAATTATACGTTTTTTTGGTGGATTATTATTGACGATTATTATTGGAGTTTATATATGAATGGTTATTATAGAGGGTTAGTTTTATGAATTACTGTGGAGAGTTAATGTTGTTGATAATTTGGCAATGAAAGTATTTCTACGTCATTTTCTTCTTCTTGATTGGAGGCGCAGTTCGCATGAAGTGTTTGTTCATCAAAGACTGCACCAGTATAGATGTTGGGAGATGCGTTTATGTTGAAGATGATAAATGTTTCAAAGATGCTTGTTGCGTTGTGCTGTAGATAGAGAAGCGGCAACTAAAACAGAGGTGTATGTTAGAGGGAGACTTACCGCACTGTAGGGCGGTATGTTGTGTTTATAGCGTCAGCTGATCCTTGGTACTGCGACGAGGCAGTGGTTTTCTGTGTTCAGCTGTTGGTGGCGCCAGGAATATATATATCACACGGGTCAGATGTGACCCAATTTGTTGGTCGACTGGAGATATTTAGCCAGTGCTTTGACTATTTGATATTTTTCCTGTAACGGGTGGTCACCTCCTCCTAATGTATGCTCAGTGGTAAAGGGTATTTTAAGTGCGGTAAAAACTTGCTTGAAATTTACTCTGGCACTATGATGTCTTAATTAAACAGTGAAGGAGATAGTGTTTGATTGTTTCAGGCACCTGACAGTGGATGCAGAGTTCGTTAATGTCTGTTCTGAACTTAGAGCTGTGTTCGGTCTGCTTTTATATCTAACATGTTTCCAAGTTTCCAATTTCTTTTTAATGGACCCAAAATGCAAAGGTTAGCATTACGTTTTCCATTTCGTTGCAAACTTTTGGGTGATGGTATTTTTGAATGCTCCTTTATGTGCAACATAAGAAATTGGATGATGGGTAATGTGAGAAGTGTTGTGCATTGCTTTCGCTAGTTGATCTACGATTTTATTATGGAGTATACCGCAATGCGCTGCGACCCATTGGATAGAGGTGTCATAACCGTTCAATCAATGTTCATGAAGAAATTGAAGGCATTGGTAAACACTTTGCAGCACGAAGAGTACGTAATTGAAGAGTTGAAGAGTACGTAATTGCTTGAATCGCACTCTTGCAGTCACTACAGATTGTCTATATCCCAACTGATAATGTTGCGATTATTTGGAGACCTTGATATAAGCCATATACTTCAGCTGAGAAAATATAGTTGGTTTGGTAACCACCATCCCTGCTTGAGATGGTCATTTTAGCAGTTAATGAAAGCTGGACATTACTTCTATTTAGTAATTAAGTTAAATGAACATGTTATCTCTGCTTTTTTGTCGGAGTTATTATAATAGACTATTACTACATGTCTTATGTCAAGTTTAGCAGCGTAATACTAAGATTGGTTTCTGTGGTTGATTAAAATAGAGAATTATTATGGTAGATTTATAATATGGTAGTTAATTTGGTGAATAATTATGGAGGGTTATTGTGGTGTATTATTGAAAATTATTGTTGTGGATTTTTACTTCAGCCTAAAAAATACCCTCCATAATAATACAACACACTAACTGCCTATAATAATGAGCCATAATAACCCTCCATAATTGTCCACTAAAATAACCCAATCTAATAGTCCAGGGCAACAACCCTCCAGAAAAAGCCCACAATTACATGATAATACACATCAATATCTTTCCATGATAATCCATGTAAAATCCCATTAAATAACCCTTATAAGCCACCAAACCCCCCAATAATAAACCTCATTAATAAACCTCTTTAATTATCCACAATATCCCTCCATAATAATCTACTGAAATAGATCCCCCTCCCATAATAATCCACCAAAAACAACTCGCCAAAAATATTATTATTGATAATAACCAATAACAATTACTCTTATCCACCACAATAACCCTTCAAAATAATCTTCTTCAATTTCCTGCCATAATAAGGTCCACTAAAGTTATCAATAATAATTCACCACACCAATTATCAATTATTCACCATTAAAACCGTTATAATAAAAATCCACCACAATAATTCTCAATTTCAATCAGCCACAGAAGCCAAGCGTAGTATTACGCTGTTAAAGTTGTCATAAGATATGTAGTAATAGTCTCCCGTACAAAATGCAACAAGCCCTTATACAATTTTCCTTTAACATTATTAATAACTTGAAATAATAACGAGCTTTAGTAATCTGCCAAAATGACTTGTAGAATTCTTGACGTTATTGCGTTTTAGGAATATTTTCCAGGCTGCAAAAGTTGCTTATCATAACACCTACTATAACAGCCTCCCGTAATAATCTGCCAAAGTGGCCATATGGACTCCATAATTATCCAGCACAGTAACCCTACTCCATATTCCACCACAATAAGCCTCCAGAATATGGCTCACGATATTTAATAACGCTCAATTATAACCCTCAACAATAACCCTTCATTGTAATCCACAACAATATCCCTCAATAATAATCGTCATCAAAAACCGTTAATAGGAATAATACTCAACAACAACCCTCTCAAATAATCGATAACAATCACCCCTCCGTAATAATAATCCACCAATAAACATGCCTAACAAATCATCAAAATAACCATCCATAATCCAGCACAATAAACCTTCATAATAATCCACCACAATAACCCACCATATTAACCCTCAACATTAACCCCTCAATATTTATTTCCCACATTAACCTCAATAATCCACCACAATAACTCTCCATAATAATCTCCAACAATAGCCCTTCTTAATAAGCCACCACAATAATCCTTTGTAATAATCCTTCACAATATCACGCCAAAACAAAACCGCCAAAAAAACTTTCAATAATAACCAATTACATTAACTTGTGAAGTTCAAGTCACTCAATTGTCTTAAAATGATATTCATGAATATATGATGGCATTGTGACTTCATTGCGATCTAAGTGTGAGGTAGGAGTGTGAACACCTTTACCGTAGGCCAGAGTGTGGTCGGGTTGGCTGTAAAACCCTGGTTGGGCTCCGGTTTGGGGCCTGCAGAACCTCCCGTTGAATTCAGTACAGTTTAGTGATGGTTGACTTTTGTACCATCATGGCCAGGTCGGTTAAGGCAGGTGTCTGGGAATCACCAGAATGACGGTTCAAGTCACTTCATTGACCATGTATACGCTTTAATTTCCAGTGACACCAAGAACATTCATCTGAAGGAAGTGATAACCTTACAAGAGTGAAAACTGCCCTCATGGTACTTAACAGAGAAATCTTAATACAACACTCCTGTTATGGTAAGAATGAATCCGATCACTCTTGACACGACTGTTATGACCTCGGGTTCATCAGAAGTCACCCGTTATGTCTTATATTAACATTAATCAGCTTTCAAAAGATATATTCTTACTAAGAGATTAGTCATAAATACCTTTGTAGAAAGCACGTGATTACGTGTTCAGTAGAGTTAATTTGTGTTGGTAGACACATGATCACATAGTTATGTATACTGTAGAACTCTCTGGAATGACAGACACGTGGTCATGTGGGGTTGCTGCTCTCTTGCATCCACAAGATCATAAGTTTTTATATCTATAGTGACTGACAGCCTGGTGGACATGAATACTGTGGAGCTGCTTGTTTGTCAACCATGTGGTCTTGTAGGAGTCCCATCTGAGCTGCCGTAGGGTGCAGACGTGTCGTCTGACCGCTCCGGCAGTTTGGGGAGGTTGCAGTTTTCGCCAGCAGGGGGTGGGTGTCTCTACCCTCCCTGCTGTCCCTGCCTGGTGTTGACATGGCGCTTTTACGATGAGCGGCCATCTTCCCGCTGTTGAGAGGGTAAACTCCGTGGGTTTGGAGTTTACCTGCCGTGCAGGGTATCCTCTCATTGAGCAGGTCATGTGTGACGTGCTACATGTCCCAGTCGAGGAGGTCTACGGGGTTGAGCTGGTGACTGCTCGCCGGGTGATCATCAAGTTTGTGGGTGAGGAGGCGTACCGTGGATTTCTCCGGCGGTACGAGGGCCGTACCTTGAAGTTGTTGGATGGCACTGGTTCTGTGCCATCCAACCAACCTGTGTTATGATCTCAGCCTGCAGGAGAAACGAGTCTCCCTTCTTGAGAGTTATTCAGCAAGCCTGACCTAACTAGAAGGTCTAGCAAATATTGAGGTGATAACCCATATGAAAAAATGGCTGGTTGGATATGTAAAACAGTTTGAGATTATGGGCAATGCAGAAGAAAATAGATAAATGACGGGCTAGGAGATGTGGACATTTTGCTGGAGGCGTGAGGCTCGCTTCTGGAGGACCTTGACTTCACTTGAGTGCCAGACATCGCAGGGGGAAGCCGCGCTCCGTTGAGCTCCCGTCAGAAGGGAACCCCTAGTGATATATCTCTAAGAGAAGAGAAGTGTGCAGACGTGCCAGCTGTGGAATCGAGCTGGGAACGTTGTGGTCTCAAGTCCTGGTCGACGAGCAGATATTAAATCGCCCAGAAGCATTACTGTGGGCCGTGTGGAGCGCCCTGACCAGACGCCGTCAGAGGGAAAGCGCCCTCGACCAATTAATCTGTGGTAAGCACGATATACGCCAGTTCATAGTGATCACTTGTAGTTGGTCGTGTGCCCAGCGACAGTAGCAATGTTTATTTATAGGTTAGACATGTTTTAATAAGGCAGAAGGCCTGAAATAGGAGAGTGAAGAGGGAGGAGCACGGAGCGACGTCCGCCCCCTCTGAGCGCTGGCGGACGACTGAGGGAGCCCGGCTCCGGATGGAGGAAGACCCTCCCAGCGAGTGAGGACCGCCGCCAGGCGAGGTGGAGTATGGACCCGCCCAAAACGGGGGAGTCCACTCTCGCTGTATGTAGAGGACAGATAGAGGTTTGAGGCAAGCATATTGTGTGGTTATTTTTGTTTATGTGTTAAAGGGGAACATTTTATTGGAACGTCGATGGGTTGCAGGTTTGTCTTTGGGGAAGAAGTTGCTGAGAACTTCGAAGCCAGCAGATGAAGTAGCTGATGAGACTCCAAGGTAGTGGAGCAGAGGACCTCGAGCTGTGAGGAGAAGCAGCAGTGAAGAGGAGTGTCACGTGCTTCTGTAGAGGTGGAGAAGCACCACAGTTGCTCGGGGAAACTTCATGGTGTGGCAGCCAAGGAGCTGTGGAGGAACCCAGCAGAAGTAGTAGAGCACCATAGTTGCTCAGGGAAACTTCATGATAGCAGCCTGGAGGAGCTGCAGAGGATCCTGGTAGTGAAGCCCGGATGAACCTAAGGATATTAGGGTTGTGAACTTCCAGAGGTGGAAGGGGAAGTTCCGGTGGATTACTTGTAGGGAGTTGATAGTGTTTGGTTGTCATTAGCGTGCAAGACGCAGTGAGAGGTGAGTGACTGTTGGCATTCTTATGTCAAGGAGTTTTTTATACTGAAGTTTAGAGTTACAGTCGTAGGCTCGATTACCTACAGATGTATGTGCTCGAGGACTGACAGTGATCGATTAATCATTGTTGTGTATCAATGAACATTTATACTGGTATATGTTATTGCATTCAAATGCTGATTTTCTATATATACATTATCTTGCTGATAGTGCAACAGTGTATGTAGGCTTGACCAACTTGAGGAGGTTAATGGTATCAGGTGGCGAACCAGGAGATAGGATACCACTTGATAAGCTGATAATAGAGTTCTGATGGTGTTGGAGTGCAACCTGATTGTGATATTATAGAGTATAGGATTCATTATTATTATATGTGTGAATGTATCGTGTATGTGCTTTGTCCAGTAAATGTGTCACAATTCGCTGGTGTTTGCCCTTGTCCTAGTGAGGCTTCCCAGGAGGTAGTAAAGAAGGAGAGAGAAAGAACCAAGAACCACTGCTGTGGACAGGGTAGGAGGTAATACTAGTAAGTCTTAGGGGATTGAGGAGATCATATCTTATCTAAGGAGAGAGTGGGGAGTCACAGCGGCTCGAGTGGGTGTGTGCACGTGACAACGAGGCTAAGTGTTGGAGCCGCATCCCCTAAACATGTGACGTTGAGCCCCTCTCCAAGAGCCAGAAGCGCCAAGGGTGATCTCCTAGTATAAGCACTCTACCGAGTTGTGGGTTGGGTTGTCCGTAGAGAAGGATCAACGAAGACAACACCAACCAACCCACAGTCTATAAGACCTGTGCCTGGTCATATCTGATCGGAGTGGTGCCGTGACGTATGTGAGCGTCCATGGGGCCCCCATGGAATTCCCTGAGTCCCTTCTCCGGCGTTTCTTCCAGAGATTTGGCTCCGTCGTCAGTGTGAGGATGCACAAGCTGTCTTCTGGAAAATATGCGGGGTTGAATTCGTACCCTCGGGATGCGCCTGAGGTCGGACATTCCATCCTCTGTCCGACTTTTAGGGTACTACGTGCGGGTGTATTATGCCCGGCAACCCCGTACTTGTTTCCGGTGTGGCATGTTGGGGCATCAGGCTGCCGGGTGCACTGCGGATCTGGTTGCTCCAGTCAACTTGTTCCGGGAAGAAGATTTCCCACCGCTCCCTCTGGAGGAGGTCTCCGGGGATGAAGAGGTGATCGTTCAGTTAGCGGATGCGCCTCCCCCTACGCCGCTGTATGTTCCTCCAGTTGTTACAGACTCTCCTCCGGGTCTTGCAGTGCTATCGGATGGTCTACGTGCTCCTGTCACTGTCTGCGCTGCTCCTGACGGCCTTCCTAGTGATCATTGTGACGTGCCGCCGTCTTCTCTCTCGTCTTCGGCTGCTGCGCCTGTCCCTGTGTTCTCGCCTCGGGTCCCAGATGTGCTGGGTGCTGGGGTGGCTGCGGAGCCTCCTGCTGTGTGTGGGCCAGTTCCCCCTGTGGTGGAGGCTGCTGCCGTTCTGCGTCGGGCGTCGGTTCGTCCAGCTGGTGGGACCCGTGTTTTTGGGTCCGCTTCCGGCTCTGACGATCTCCGGCCGGAGCCCAAGCGTTCCAGGCGTTCGTCGTCTGCCTGGGCCGATGTTGGGGAATTCAGTGACTGTGGGTCCTTGGGAGTTGACGGTGTGGAACCGGATGTGTCGCTGTCTCCACGGTTGGTGGTGGCAGAGGTTCATGTGCCTGCTGATGCTGGTGCCCAGGTCTCGGGGGGTGCCTTCCGTTCCTTCTCCGCCTGGGAATTCTCCGCAGTGGGAGGTGGTGGCTCCCGCTCCCAGGGATGGTGTGGTTGCTGGTGCTGGGCGTGGCCTGGTTGTGACATTCCTGAAGGATGCGCGCCGCCCTGGTTCCCTGCAGTCGTCTGGTGGTGTGCCCGTGGCCGCTGGTGCCCCGGTGGTGGTATCCTATGTCCAGCCCCCTCATGTGAGGGTGTGTGTTGGGGACCTGGGGGACGTGTTGCCGGCGTCGGTGATGCCACCGGGTCACTGGTCGGCGATTGCTGAGTTACTGCTGAATGACGAGCCGGGGCAATTTCATGGTGGGGGTGTTCCCTTGATGTGGGGGATTGTGGAAGTTACTCGCGTCAGGAGTGATACCATTTGGGTCCCCTGCTTGCGAGTGTTTGTAGCTAGGGTTCCGGATGACATGGCGTCCCCGGTGGGTGTACGAGACCCTTGGGGGTGGTTACGTTGGGAGGCGTTCAATGTGCGTTTCCCCCGGGCTTTGTTCCCGGGCAAGTATGTCCGCTGATTGGCCGGTGTTTTGCAGAGTGTGTATTCTCTTCCTGTATTACCTTGTTGTATTGTGTTTTCTTTTTAATTTTACTTTTGTTTATATTTATGATTTGTTTGTGTGTGCATTGTCTTGTGTTATGTTTCATTTTCTAAATTTTGATGTGTTTTGTTGTCGGTCCTTCTGGCCGGTGTTTGTTTTTGTTTATTTGCTTACATTATTTGCTTGTTTGTTATTGTTTTTGTTCTTTAATTTGTCTTGATGTATGCTGTTCCTCCATTTTTTCTAATTATTGTCCTGTGCTGTCGGTCCTTCTGGCCGGTAGCTTCTGTATTTTGTTTTTGGTTTCTCTGATATTCTATTGTATTTATTGTCTTTATCTTGCATGCTTGCATGTAAAAATAAAAAAAAATAAAAAAAAAGTTCACATTACATTGTACCGAAAACTTAACCTGTTCCAGTACCTTGTTTTAAGTCTAAATCCCTTATATTTATTTACATATATTTTTTTTGATAATTTTTTTTTCTGTTGTGGAGAAATGCTAAACAATTAATTAATTACCTGATAGATGAAGAGTTATCGTCCCTTGATGACATGTAAACTCACACTTGATAATGATGGTACATAGCCTTCCCAGTTTGGTGCCTTCTTTTGATAATTACTTACTTACTTGATAATGATGGTAACGTAATTAACATATCTAGTAAATTCCAACAATCTACCAATTCCTATTTCTTGCACGTGTCACGAGTTGACCTGCATAATAAGCAGCCCAGCCGTGAACAACAAAGACTGCATAAAAGCCTACGAGTATATTTAAGAGATATATTACGTGCTGCTGGGGCATGTGCTGATAATATCTGAATGATGTTAAATAAAATAATGATTATATTTTAGCCTATTTGTAAATGTAATTTTCCCGTATTCCATTTGAATGTTTGTAATGTTATTAAACTAAAAGGGGTAAACATAATCCCGAGTTCTGTTATTACAACTCATCCTCCTGTTTAAATAGTCATTTTTGTTACTATGTGGACCACCGTACATAGACGTAATGGACAATTAGATTGTAGAATTTGGTACTATTCACTTTATGGCCCCAAAAATGCTAAAAAACAAACTTAAATATTCCTAAGCCTAGTATAGCACATATATGTACTATAATAGGACACATTGCATATTAGGCCTAGGAAGGTTAGGTTAGTTTAAGCTTTCTTTGCAACATCAATGCAAAACAAATTCCGGTTTTACCAAATTCAGTGGTACCGACTTCCACTTTCAAATTGCTTTGTATGTCAATGCATGAACGACAGTCCTAACCGTTACTATAAGTACTACCTAACAGGAGGATGGACCGAGTTATTATTATAAATCCAAGAATTGTCGTGTGGGTCCAACTGGCACTCCGCCAAACACACACCGAAACTACGACGTTGGTACAACGTTCGAACAAGTTTTAATACCTAACCAGTTATAACAACCAATATAGCAAGTTGTAACAATGTTCTAATACGTCATAAACACGTTAAGCCAAGATGTAACAACTTTATTACAAGTTGTAACTAGCGGAAAATACAGACAATTACGGTGTGTGTTTCCAGGGACCATATCAAGTGGCAGTCATTTCACGTAGGCCAACTCCGACCCGACCTTGTTGGGCATGTACTTAACAAGAATCACGGTGCAAAGTGGGTTGAGGCTAACCCTAAGCGTTTCGCGACCAACCTCGAACAGAACTAATTAATTTAGATTTAAGTACAAATAACCAATTTATATCGCAAATGTACTAGAATAAAGGGGGATAGTTTAAGCTATGAAGGGCGAATGTTTGACAAGGGTGTTTAGCAACTTTACATTACTGTCAGGCCCATCATACCCTGGCTTGTTCTGCCATGCATCACCTCCTACCAAGAATATCTCGAGATAATGTCATGTAGTTTCCTCAAAAAACAAGAATTTTCCCATATCATAACATCTCCAAAATACACACTAGTCGACTCCATAATATACCTTCGCTACGCCCTGTTCTTCCCTGATACGCTTGTTTTCTTTCATCCTCATCGTTTTTTATGCTCCATCAATCTTATAGATCCAAATTGAGGAAAGACGAGGTTAGGGACAATATGGAGGGACTCTTGATGCCGTGCGAGGTATAACAATTAATCCTGTTTTGAACATATCAGAAGATATCCGTATATTATTTTAGGTTGCGACTCATATTCTTTATTATTGAGTTGGCGTTATGATACTAATTCTTTATATAAACAAATTTATTAAATAGGAAAGACTTACTCTTAACAGTAACCCAAGTGCAAAGGCAATACAATAAATAGCTCTATATTTTAATAATTCCAATTGTTTTCGACACGTTTGTATTTGTGTTGCTAAGTGTTGTTTTTTTGACGTTTTTTTGGTGTGTGTGTGTTTGCGTCTGTTTAAATCCCGGAATAAAAAAAAATCTCTCAATAATAAAATCCATGGTACGTTACAAATATTCCATCCATGCATGTATACAATATTTGGAGCAGTTGTGCAGTCATTAACTGGCCGTCAGTGTTAAAATATGGCAAACCAATACTCTAGATATAATTCCTCCATAATGTAACTACCTCGTGTAATGTATCTGTTTCCAAATAGTTTAATGGATACACAAATGAATTTATCGGGGTTGCATAATGTATTTCTGCATTGTTCATCAGGCCCCTATCAGTCAAAAAAAATATTATTGAAATATAGCTTACGAGTAAATGTGGCTACGGGTTTTGAGAGATAAAAGAAAAATACGCCTGAATACAAAAAATGTATATATTTGGCAACGTTATAGGCAATATACACGCAGGTGTTAAATGCCACAGTATGTTTAACTCAAATATTGTTCCATACTTTTTTTTTCTTTTTATTGTTAAAACAAAGTAAAACAGCATACATTGCAACCATATAAACAGTAAAGCATAGAATTACAAAGAACATTGAAAGACATAAAATAACACAGAGCAACATAACAGAAAAAGGAAAACAAAGAACAAAAAAAATACATAGGAAAGTACATGAACTACACATTTTTTTTTTATTTTTTTTATTTTTACATGCAGAGCATGCAAATTAAATACAATAAAAATACAGAATACATAAAGGAAAACAATAGACCACCGGCCAGAAGGGCCGACAGCATAGCACAACAAAACACATACACAAGAAAAACATGAAAAATACAGCATACATCAAAGCACAAAACAGAATATAATGGCAATCACAGTAACATCACAAAACAACACCTCCAGAAAAACAAAACATACATCAAAAGGCATAGCAGGAAACATAACAGTGCAAACACAATACTGTCCAAACAAAACATAAAGAACAAACACGTACAACAGGTAAAGCAACATAAAATCAATACATTAATAAAAAAACACACACCAAGCCATCCGCCCCGTAAACAAAAGGCGAGGCCAAAATAAACAATAACAATAAACACGCACACCTGAAAACAAAACAGGCACAAACACAACAACTAGCCTGAAGGACCAAGAATGCAACAACAAAGCACATCACGAAACAAACAAATCAATACACATTCATACAAAGTCACGAAACACCGGCCTGAAGGGCCGACAACAAAAACAGAAGAAAAATACAACAAAACATCACAACACCACACCAAACACACAGACTACGAAAAGATCTCATACTTGTCCGGCCACTCTTCCGCCGGGAAGCGAATACAATACGCCTCCCAAAGTAGCATAATGTCCTCCGAAACATGGTCACTATTGAGCGTACAAGGATCAGGCATTAACTCTGGCACACCTACAATAAAACACTGAGGCCAACGAATCCAGATGGTAGAAGGGCACCACGGATCAGGACGCACACGGACAACAATTTCAAAACTCAACGGATGGTCAGCATCAATCGCCACTCCGGAGGCCAAGATGAGAGGGAGAGGCACCTTCCCATGAGGCCGGGCAATGGGCAGCACACTGGGAGCCTCCTCAGCTGCCTCACAGGGCCCCTCGTCAACCACCGAACGTTGTACCTGCTGGGACCCCCCACGCTTGGCATCCTTTTTCAGCACCAGCTTGATGCTTCAGCTCGCACCATGATCCACACCATCCACGCCTGTAGGAGCAGCCACCTCCCACTGCGGAGAACCTTCTGCAGGAGAAAGAACAGGAGGTAAATTAGACGCACAACCATCATCAACAGCTGACACATGGACATCAGCCACCACCAGCGTCGTAGAGCACGAAGCACCCGGAATCGCCACACCATCTCCCGAAGCTCCACCCGAGTTGTAGTCCTCCATATCAGCCCAAGCAGTAGAAGAGCGCCTAGAACGCTTGGGCACTGGCCACACATCCTCACAGCCGGAGGCGGACCCAGAACCACGGCCCTCACAAACCGGGCGAACCAACGCCCGTCGCAGTACTGCAGCAGCCTCAACCACATGGGGAACCGGGCCGCACACAACAGGATGCTCCGCAGCCCCCCCAACACCCAGCACAGCCGTAACACCTGGCGAGGGTGCAGGACCAGGCGCAGCAACTGGAGTCGAGGAAGACGCAGATGCACTCGGCTGAGGGACAACAAGCACCGGGGGGCATGTCGGGTGACGCAGGGGGGGCCGCATCAGCAGCGACTGGGACCTCCTCCACTTCATCCCTGGAATCCACGCCCTGAGGGAGCGGCGGGAAATCCTCCTCCCAGAATAAGTTAACGAGTGTAGCAGGGGTCTCAGAGCACCCGGCAGCCTGATGCCCCAACTGGCCACACCGGAAACAAGTACGGGGCTGCCGGGCATAGTACACCCGAACGTAGTAGCCCAGCAGCCGGACAGAAGATGTAATATCCGACCGCAGGCGCATACCTAATGTTCGGACGTTCGTCTGCTTCCCAGCATACTTCCCCGAGGACAGCTTGTTCACCCGCACACTGATGACTACACCATACCTCCCGAAGAAGCGCTGGAGAAGGTCTTCAGGGAACTTCAGGGGCGCACCGTGCACACTGACATATGTCAGGGCACCACTTCGGTCCGAGATCGTAACGGAGCCGGCGCCATCTGGTAACTGCAATGAACGCCCTTCGTTCTGCCGGAGGAAGTCCCGATACTCCTCCCCCACGAACTTGACAATCACCCGGTGGGCCGTAACAAGCTCAACGCCATACACAGCTTCCACCGGGACACGAAGCATGTTGCACATAACTAACTCAATGGCCGGATAACCAGCCTTAAATGAGAATTCCAGGCCCACGGAATTTACCCGCAAAACAGGAGGAATGGCCAGGCCCCCCATGTCAAAACGGCCACGTCAGCACGCAGCCAGGCAGGCAACAACACTGGACAGGGAGGGTAAGAGACCCCCACACCCCCTGCCGGCGAAAACTGCAACCTCCCCAAACTGCCGGAGTGGTCAGACGACACGTCTTCACCCTACGGCTGCTCAGGTGGAACTCCAACTACACATAAAAACAGCTAGTCAAAACAGTACAAGCAGTGATCCATAAAGCACAAACAAACATGAGAACAACAGAAAGGAAACATACAAGAAGAAACAAATAAGCGCACAACAGAAAACAAAAAAAGACTCAGAATGACATGGTACAAAATAATACAAATCTAGTAACAAGCCAGCCTGAAAGGCCACACAAGCAATACAACAAGCCAAGACTGACAGGAAGTTTATAACCGGAACACGCAGGAACCGGCAAACACACACACACACAAACATCCCTAGAACCATCACAAGCAACAGAACAACACACACATAGCACAACAAAAAAAAAACGCACTCAGAACAAATACACAAGCACACCGCCCAACAGGGCGAAACCAAACACGGAGACAAACCAGTCATAGAACCGCAGACACGGTAAGAAAATAAACAGACAGAGTACACAAATAATCACAGGCGCTAACGATACTTGTCTGGAAACTCCTTGGCTGGGAAGCGTAAGCAGGACGCCTCCCAGACCAGCTGGACGTCCTCGGACACTTGTCTACCAGGAGATGCACAAGGCCGAGGCATCCAATCAGGCACCCCATAAATAAACCCTTTCATCCTCGGTACCCAAATAGTCGACGAGCACCACGGGCCCTCACACACCCGGTCGTCCCAAACGAGGTTCAAAACCCGTGACTTAGGGACCACGCCCCCGTCGGCCGCGAGCACAGGGAAGGGGTCCACACTAGGTGGTTTCGCACCGGTATCGGCACTGGGAGGTTCTTCGGGCGCCGCACAGGGCTCCGTACCAACCGGCGCACGAGGCTTCTCACGAGGCTTCACACGGGGCTGCACACTAGGGGAACCCGCATAGGACACAGACGAGTCAGGGCCCCCTCCACCGAGCAGAGGAGCAGAGGCACCTCGGCGCACATCCTTCCGTAAGACCACGACGAGGTCCCGTGCGGCAGGAGCAACCTCCCACCGAGGGGAGTCATCAGCAGTAGGTATAGGGGGCGATTCCAGAGGCAGCACAGAGCCCCCCACAGCACCGCCAACCACGACAGGAGACGTCGGAACAACGTATTCTTCCACCTCCACCCAAGGCAACCCACGAAGGGGGGACACACTCCGGACCCGCCTCGAGCGCTTAGAGACAGGCTGCCGGTCATCCAAGCTATCACCCCCATCATCCCAACACAGTAGAACACTCCAATGGACGCGCCTTCAAGGCCCAGCCCCTGAGAACCGCAGCCTCCACGACCGGGGGCAGCGGACCACACACCACAGGAGACTCCCCGACGCTAACATCCAAATGGACAGGAGACGCCACATGTAGGGGCGGAGCAGGCACGGGCGGCTGAGACGGAGCAGGCAGGGGCGACAGTGGCAGGGATGTCGAAGGCGGGGAAGCCGGTGACGGGTAGCGAGGCCGCCACAATCCCTACGTCAACATCCACACCACCATCCAACACCGGGGCCGAAACCAGCAGGAGAGCAACATTCTGACCATCACGGGGAGACAGGTCCGGGGCCGACAGCGGGGAAAAATCCTCCTCCTGGAAAAGGTTGACAGGGGTGACCCGGCGCTCCTCACACCCAGCGGCCAGGTGACCCGGCAGGCCGCACCGGAAACAAGTCCGAGGTTGACCTGCGTGAAAAACACGAATCGGGAACCCTAACAGCATGATAGAGGACGGCACAGAACCCCGGAGGCGCATGGCGAGAGTGCGGGTCCCACACGGAACCCCCTTCCATCTCCCGGTAGGGACAGCATTCATCCTCACATGTAGAACCCGCCCAAACCGGGCAAAGTAACTACGTAGAAGATCCTCAGGGAACTCAAAAGGCATCCCATGCACAGCCACATACGTCGTGGCTCCACAACGGTCGGATAGGGTTACCGACCTACCATCCCCAGGAAGATCGAATGAGCGCCCATCACAGCTTGATATCATCACAGCGTGACAATATCTTGATAAATCGCCGGAGAGTTGAACTTGACTATCGCCCGCCGGCCGGCGAGCAGCTGCACACCACATACAGACTCCACTGGGACACTAACATATCAATCATTACCACCTCCACAGCGTGGTACGAAGCAATCCCAGAAAACTCCAGGCCAATGGAGGCCTGCCTGGAGACACGGGGCACAGGCTCCCCCATGATCACAGACCGTCACGGCCCCAAGGGCCCCTCAGCAATAACACGGTACACAAGCCACATCAGCAGCGATACCAGGTCCTCACTCCTAGCCGGGTCAACAACAACTGCAGCGGCCGGACGGAAACAACCTTACCACAGGACAGCTGGAGCAGGTCTTCCAATATTGTTCCATACTCACGTGCGCTTGTCCTAGGCTAGAGGCTGCCCTTATGTACTCATTGCCAAGCACACAATACCAAATTTATATATATATTAATATATATAACTTTAGAACACTTTCCCACCAGGAGACTCGAACCCTAGCCAGCACAGAAGCCTTCCAGCAACTGGCATAACAGGTACGCCTTAACCCACTCCACCACCTGCTCAGACCCTCAAAAGAGATGGTAATTTCGGAGTATTTATACACTCCAAAGATCACCACTTCCCAAGAGCACTAGAGCAAGTGAGGGGTCATTTTTACGTTTTTTCATCAAATCCCTGTTAATATGGGAGAACACTGTGTCTATGCTTAAGGCACAACTCTCCTAAACACGAGAGTGAAGTATACAACTTTAGAACACTTTCCCACCAGGAGACTCGAAGCCTGCTGAAAGGCTTCTGTGCTGGCTAGGGTTCGAGTCTCCTGGTGGGAAAGTGTTCGATGCAAAAAGTCTTAGTCGACATGAACTTGAAACCGGCCATATACTGCAGGTATGTTGACGACATTTTTACACAGGTACCTGATGTCAGACATCTGCAGGAGCTGAAGGAGGCATTTGAGCAGAGTTCCGTGCTGCGTTTCACTTACGAGATGGAAAAGGATGGGAAGCTGCCCTTTCTAGATGTAACAGTCATGGAAAAGAGCGGAGGTTTCCACACTGCAGTCTACACTAAGGAAACGAACATAGGAATGTGCCTAAATGCCAACAGCGACTGCCCAGACAGGTGCAAGAGGAGTGTTGTTAACGCATATGTCGACCGTGCTCTCAGCCACAGCTCAGAATGGAAGCAAGTCGATGAAGAACTCTGTAGGGTAAGGCAGGTCCTAGTCAACAACGGCTTCTCCAATGGTTTCGTCGAAGACATCATTAGAAGGAAAGTGAAAAGCCATGCAACCTCTGAAGAGACAACTAACACAACACCTATACCCCCTATTAGACTATTTTACAGGAACTTCTTTTCCACAGCTCATAAAACGGAGGAAAGGGTCCTGAAAGATATTGTTAATAGAAACGTTATCCCTACAGACAAAAATCAGAGGATACAACTGACGATTTACTATAAAACCAGAAAAACGGCCAGCCTACTCATGAGAAACTCTCCAGACACAAAACAGAACGCTTTAAAAGAGACTAACGTCGTCTATGCCTTCAAATGCCCTCTTGGGGACTGTAAGCTCCAAAAAACCCAGTATATAGGCAAGACAACAACATCTCTTTCTAGGCGTTTAACGATGCATAAGCAACAGGGCTCCATTAAGGAACATATAATCTCTTTCCACAACCAAACCATCGCCAGAGAAATCCTAGTAAACAACACAGAAATCATCGATAGATACAGCGATAGCAGGCGGCTTGACGTTTGCGAGGCACTACACATCAAGAAGTCAACACCAGCAATCAACAGCCAATTATTGCACAACTATATTCTACCCACCTCAAGACTCCGCTCCAATATAGAAGCATCAAGAAATATGGACCAATAGGCTTTCTACAAACACTTCTATTCAATACCCATTGTTTCGTGTTCTGTCTTGTGTTGATGAAATTAATACCCTATTAATATCACCTTTTGTTCTGTCTTGTGTTGATGAAATTAATACCCTATTAATACCACTCCTTGTTCTGTCTTGTGTTGATTAATGCCACATCACCCCTTCCACCTCACTCAAATGTAGATATAAAATCGGAGATGCGTAAGTTCTATTCAGTTGTGTATTTGTAAACTAAAGTCTTTGAAAATGTAATAAGTTTTACGAAACGCGCTCGTGTCGCGTCAGACTAGAAATAAAAATGAATTTTGGAGAATTGATTTTTTATTTACCTCCAACAGTGAAAAGAAATGTACGAAAGATTGAGAAAATTCGTGTTAGAATTATTAATCTTACTTTTTCGGTCATATTTAATAATATATATATATATTCATCAATGTTTCCCATTGTTGTGTTTTTCAAGAGATCCCTAACCTTTAAGCACCTTTTTGCATTATTATTTTTGTATCAACCCATGTATATCGTAAATATATATATATATATATATATATATATATATATATATATATATATATATATATATATATATATATATATATATATATATATATATATATATATATGTCGTACCTAATAGCCAGAACGCACTTCTCAGCCTACTATTCAAGGCCCGATTTGCCTAATAAGCCAAGTTTTCATGAATTAATGTTTTTTCGTCTACCTAACCTACCTAACCTAACCTAACCTAGCTTTTTTTGGCTACCTAACCTAACCTTACCTATAAATATAGGTTAGGTAGGGTTGGTTAGGTTCGGTCATATATCTACGTTAATTTTAACTCCAATAAAAAAAATTGACCTCATACATAGAGAAAAGGGTTGCTTTATCATTTCATAAGAAAAAAATTATAGTAAATATATTAATTCAGGAAAACTTGGCTTATTAGGCAAATCGGGCCTTGAATAGTAGGCTGAGAAGTGAGTTCTGGCTACTAGGTACGACATATATATATATATTGTGACGGTAACGCGTTGGTGTTCGGCTGTTTAAGGCTAGGGGTATGGCCTCGTCACATAGTTATAAAAAAAAATAGAAAAACTGGAACTTCGTCTGTGGTAAGGTAAGGAGAAGACACACAAAACACAAGTAAACTTTAACAATGAAATTTTAATTACGTTAAATAAATCAAAACATGAAAATAAGGCACAAACAAATTCTTATAATAAAATCAATGAATCAAAATAATAAGAATACTTAAATGACAAAATGAAAAGTTACGTTAAGGCAAAATAACAAGAAGTGCAATACAAAAGTTAAGTGGGAGGTGCTGGAATATTGGCTTAAAGCCACCACCTCTCTCAGTACACGCTAGAGTCTAGCTGGGAGGTGTGATGGCCACGAAAGCACTGAACATTCTCAGGACTGATGTTGGGGCGACCCCAGACATCAAGTGGTATTGGGGGGGGCGAGGCAGGTGCAGCCAGACCGGCGACCAATCAGCGGAGCCGTAGCGATCAACGGGTAGTTTGGTGGTTGGAGTTCGAACAGGTGGCTGGCTGCATACGTTTTGCTCACCCTGGCAAGCCTTGCTGGTGTTGTTGCCGTTGTTGGACATTTCTTCCATAGTCTTTTTATATAATTGTGAAGACGTAATTATGGAGGGAAGAGCAGGCTCAATCTCTTGAAGGAGATTATCGTCACAACTCTCCCCCGAAGCCTGCGGTTCTGGAAGAAGTACGTCGTTATGTGGTGGAGTAATGGATGGAGTTGCTTCTACTTCATAAACTCTGGAGAGATCATGGGCTAAGATGTTGTCAGACTCTTGGTATAGCGTGTCTCCAGGTTGAATTTCTGCAGGTAGCAAGCCCATAGTAGAAGACGTGGAGATGAGAAGTGGGCGTGCTGCAGGAGGTATAGGGTGGTGTGGTCCGTATTGATGGTGGACCGAGCACTTTTCAGGTGTGGAGTGAAGTGCTGAAGCTTCAGGATGAGGAAGAGTAGCTCCTTGCCAATTGTTCCGTCGTTCCTTGTAGCAGTAGTCGCTGACAGGTGTATTCTTCTCGCCTCGTTGCTGCATCATGACACCACCATCGTCGGTACCATTGGCGTCGACATGGAGGATGTAGGGCTTATCTGACGAGGTGAGAGTGGAATTAGAAGAGGGCATAGGAGCACGAGTATTATCCTGAAAGCATTTGGGAAGATCATTAAGGATTTTGGAATTAGAAAGCGCCGACTCCTTGTCAGTGCTTTCGGGAGAAGAAGCCGGGATGGTCTCACTGTGGAGGTAGGGTTCTGTGAAGGTAGAACAATTAATCAAGACAGTGGGAGGAGTACCATTATATTGCTTCAGGAGGTTGACGTGGCACAGCTGGGTCTTCCGCCGCCTATCTGGAGTCTCTATGACGTATGTGTTGTTGTTTCTGCACTCTTTGACGCAGTAGGGTCCTGAAAATTTGTTTTGTAAAGGTGAACCTGGGATAGGGAAATAGGCAAGGACGAAGTCTCCCGGCTTGAATTTTCTTACTTTGCTGGTCTGGTCGTAATGAGTCTTCATTCTCACCTGGGCTTTCAATAGATTATCATGGGCAAAGCGGTGGACTCTCTCTAGAATGTGTTGAAGGTTTTGAAGAAACTGGGGCACATTCTGATGCTCACTGAAGGTGGCATCTCTGAGAGAGTCTTTGAAAGCCTTAAGGGGAGTACGGCACTTACGGCCGTAGAGCATCTCATAAGGAGATACTCCTAGGGACTCATTGGGGAGACTTCTGAAAATACACATTATTAGGTCAATCTGCTTATCCCAATCCTTTGAGGTTTCACTACAAAACTTTTTCAAGAGTGCTTTGATGGTCTGATGACTACGTTCAAGAGAACCCTGTGAAGCAGGATGATAGGGGCTGGACAATACCTGTTTGATGTTGAACTCCTCCAGTGTCCTTTTGAAGAGATCACTGGTGAAGTTGGTGCCACAGTCACTTTGAATCTCCCTGGGAAATCCGTATTGAGTGAAGATCTTTAATAGATGTTTGATAACCGTAGCAGCCGTGATGTTCTTCACTGGAACTGCTATGGGAAATCTGGTGGTAGGACACAGGATGGTTAGGATGTAGGCGTTACCTGAACTGGTCCGAGGTAAAGGACCAACACAGTCTATTATGAGTCTGTGGAAAGGTTCCGCAGGCACCTGTATGGGAATCAGTGGTGCTCTGGGAATGGAGACGTTCGGTTTGCCTGCCATCTGACATGTATGACACTGTTTTACGTACTGTTTGACGTTATTTACCATACCTGGCCAGTAGTAGTCTTGACGAATCCCATGGTAAGTCTTGTTGAAGCCGTAGTGGGAGAATGATCCGTGGGCCAGGTGTAGAATAGTGGGCCGCAGGCTGGTGGGAATCACAAGTTGTTCGATGTTGGCCCAATCGTCCTCCTCCTTCAGTTTACTGGGTCTATATCTGCGGTAGAGCAAGTCGTTCTCTAGGAAGAACCCAGGAATACTGTCGGGTTGAGTCTCAGCCTGGAAAAACAATGGTGTTAAAGTAAGATCTTCCCTCTGCAACTTACGGAACTCCAACTTGGTCAGATGCGGGGGGAGTTTCTGAGGGTCTTGAGGGACAGCGGTAGCAGTAGAGTCAGCTGGCTGTGGACGTGCGGCTTGTGCACGGGTGGTCACGAGAACCGGAGGAGAAACTTCATCACTCTCTTGAACCTCTGCTGGAACATACTCAAGAATAGGATTTATTGGCACAGAGTTACACACCTGGGGTTTGTCCATGACGATCAGGTTGGTCGGTTGCAGGTCTTCTGCCAAGTCGTTGCCTAGGAGAAGTTGCACTCCAGGCATGGGAAAAGGCTTTTCCCTGACGGCGACTTGGACTTCCCCGTTCACGTAGGGACAATCCAGGTGGACTCTGGCGAGAGGGTATGGAGTGGTAGCAGTGAGGTCAGTGATGAAGACTGTTTCCCCGGTGTAGACTATGTTGGGCACAGCCGACTTCAAGATGATCGATTGTAGAGCCGCTGTGTCCCTCAAGATCTTCAATTTGAAACGTCCCTCCGGATTTGAACCGTTGGCAGAGACAGTTCCAGTATACAGGTGGTTACTGAAAAGAGAAAGATCATTAACATCAACACCAACATTCATCACAGGCTTACCGGACTTAGGAGGAGTTGGTTTGGGTCGTTGTTGGTCAGTGGTTCCCTTGTATTGAGACTTACCACACTTGTCTATGGTATGTCCATAGAGTCTACAATACTTGCAGTACAGTTGTGAACCAGCTTGATCGGGGCTCACCTTCTCGTAACTGTACCACGACTTCTTACTGGAGGATGGTTCAGGTGTCAGCCGGTGGATGAGGCTGTAAGTGTCAGCCGACTTAGCACACTTCAGGTAGTCGGTTTCTTCTTTATCTGCTAAGTAGAGGCGGACAGGAGGCGGCACACGTCTCAAGAATTCTTCAACAAGCATCAGGTTGACGAGTTCTGTAAAAGTAGAGACATGTGCTGCTTCCAGCCATTTCATGAAATACCTCCGTTTCGTGTTAGCAAACTCGAGGAAGGTAGTGGTACTTGCCTTCAGGTGGTCACGGAATTTCCTTCTATAACTTTCGGTGGAAAGTAGGTAGGCGTCCAACACTGCTTGTTTCAGAGTGTAGTAGTCATTCTCAGACGCCAAAGTACTGAGTGTGACTGCAGCTCTACCTGTAAGATGGACTCTGAGAAGTGTGGCCCATTGGTTGACAGGCCAACTGAGTTGATTAGCAAGGGTTTCAAAGGTGGTAAAGAACACATCAACTTCTGCTTCTACAAAGGATGGCATTAACTTACTTGCATGTGATATATTAAAACTGACGGGAAGATTGGCAGTAGCTTGTTGGCGTTGAGTGAAGTGGGAAGTTTCCAAGGCGATTTCACGTTGACGACACTCTAGAGCCAGAGTTGCTTGTTGCTTGTTATGTTCGCGTTGTATCTCCAACTCGCGTCGTTTGGTTTCAAGCTGTACTCGTTCCCGCTCCTGGAGTAGTGCAACCTCACGTTCCTGGAGGGCGAGTCCACGTTCGTGTTCTTCTCTTCGTATGGCAGCTGCTTCTCTTTGCTGCTCACGTTCAATCTTGGCCAGCTCTAGTTTAAGTTTCATCGTTGCCAAGTCAGTTTTATCTGCAATATAGTAAGTTTCATGAGTTTCAGAGTCTATCTTACCTTGCTCTAAATAGTAATCCAGCAACAGGTTGTGTAGGTCATTTTTGTTGGCTTGGTAGGGAACTTCTAGTTGATACTCATGTGCAAGAGTTTGTAGTTCAGTCCTCTTGGCACGACTTAAAGTCCCTATTTCACCTGCTGGATTTGCACGGAAAGTTTGGAGACGAAACATGGTGAAATTAGCAAATAAAGGTACACGAATGTTCAATAATGAAATGTCAGAAACAGGACAACGTGGCAACTGGTACCTATCCTGTGTGATCTTTAACAATTAACGTTAAGTGAAAGATATTAAATGATTAAATTAAATCAAGGGCGCAGGAAATCTTGTACCCGGTACTCATGTAAGAGAATAAGGGCAAGAAAATCCTACTAACAAATGAAACAGTTTCGAAAACAAATGAAACAGTTAAATGCTTCAAAAGTAAAATTGGTAGTCCAAGGATGTAGGCATACCTTGCTAAGTCTCTATAGGACATAAAGCAAGTTTTTCCTACTGAATTTAATATGATACTTACAGAATTAGCGAACTTTTGTGCTCTGAAAAAATAAGCTAATTCCCTACCGTTGTATGTATCATCATCTCTGACTGACGTGTAGGGGTGCGAGGTGTCAACTGGTGACGAGAACTGCTGCTGAGGTCCCAATTCAGCAACTAAAGTTCGAGCTAGAGGAACTATGGCCCTCTTTGTCCTCCTACAGTCAGATTGCAGAAGATTGGGTACTCTTGACCCGGGGCAGACCACAGTACCAGGGTACCAATATGATGATCTGTCAGAATGAGAAATATTCAAGGGACATAGATGGTAAATACGAGTAATAACAAGGAGGGAGAGATGACCAATTAAGAGTATGACTGCGGCCTACAGTCACCACGTAATCCAAAGTTGTCTCACCTTCACTAATGTTACTCTCGTAATGCACAATACACCGCACCTTATAAAAAATGAAATTGAATGAAAAATAGTAAAGCTACGTTAACAAAGTTAAATACGCTTACCATAAATTACCACTTGGCACCAGTACCTGAGTGAAGATCCCGGACAGGCCCCCATATAACTTGTGACGTTAACGCGTTGGTGTTCGGCTGTTTAAGGCTAGGGGTATGGCCTCGTCACATAGTTATAAAAAAAAATAGAAAAACTGGAACTTCGTCTGTGGTAAGGTAAGGAGAAGACACACAAAACACAAGTAAACTTTAACAATGAAATTTTAATTACGTTAAATAAATCAAAACATGAAAATAAGGCACAAACAAATTCTTATAATAAAATCAATGAATCAAAATAATAAGAATACTTAAATGACAAAATGAAAAGTTACGTTAAGGCAAAATAACAAGAAGTGCAATACAAAAGTTAAGTGGGAGGTGCTGGAATATTGGCTTAAAGCCACCACCTCTCTCAGTACACGCTAGAGTCTAGCTGGGAGGTGTGATGGCCACGAAAGCACTGAACATTCTCAGGACTGATGTTGGGGCGACCCCAGACATCAAGTGGTATTGGGGGGGGCGAGGCAGGTGCAGCCAGACCGGCGACCAATCAGCGGAGCCGTAGCGATCAACGGGTAGTTTGGTGGTTGGAGTTCGAACAGGTGGCTGGCTGCATACGTTTTGCTCACCCTGGCAAGCCTTGCTGGTGTTGTTGCCGTTGTTGGACATTTCTTCCATAGTCTTTTTATATAATTGTGAAGACGTAATTATGGAGGGAAGAGCAGGCTCAATCTCTTGAAGGAGATTATCGTCACAATATATATATATATATATATATATATATATATATATATATATATATATATATATATATATATATATATATATATATATGTCGTACCTAGTAGCCAGAACGCACTTCTCAGCCTACTATGCAAGGCCCGATTTGCCTAATAAGCCAAGATTTCCTGAATTATTATATTTTCTCAAATTTTTTTCTTATGAAATGATGAAGCTACCCATTTCAGTATGTTTGAGGTAATTTTTTTTTTATTGGAGTTAAAATTAACGTAGATATATGACCGAACCTAACCAACCCTACCTAACCTAACCTAACCTATCTGTATAGGTTAGGTTAGGTTAGGTAGCCGAAAAGGTTAGGTTAGGTTAGGTTAGGTAGGTTAGGTAGTCGAAAAAAACACTATTTCATAAAAACTGGGCTTATTAGGCAAATCGGGCCTTGCATAGTAGGCTGAGAAGTGCGTTCTGGCTACTAGGTACGACATATATATATATATATATATATATAGATATATATATATATCTATATATATATATATATATATATAGATATATATATATATAGATATATATATATATAGATATATATATATATATATAGATATATATAGATATATATATATATATATATAGATATATATATAGATATATATATATATATATATATATATATATATATATATATATATATATATATATATATATATATATATATATATATATATATATATATATATAGATATATATATGTTTCATTGAATATGACCGCATATTCTGTATTTATTATTTTCTGGTTTAGGGCTTCTATCCCTCTAACTATTTTCTTAGCATCAGGGCTTAATTGAAATAGGAGTTCTCCAAAACTCATTATCGTACTTTTAAGGTGAAGAAAAGAAGTGATTTACTATAGAGTGTATTACACTTATTTGTATAATTTGCACGACGTTTCGAACCTCCATGGTTCATTCTCAAGTGAACAGATCTTACAATAATAGTTGATTTTATACCCGCATTAGGTCAGGTGATAATACAATGAAGGTGAAAACATGGGGGGATACATAAGGGATAAACATAGGGGCTGCAGAAGGCTTATTGGCCCATACGAGGCATCTCCTATCCAAACACAAAGATTAATCTAGTGTAATTGGCCTGTTATGTTGGACATTGTCTTCTGTGTTGGCATCGATATGTTCTTGTCAGACAAGAACATATCGATGTTCATTATATATATATATATATATATATATATATATATATATATATATATATATATATATATATATATATATATATATATATATATATATATATATATATATATATATATATATATGTGTGTGCTGTTGAATATGACCGAAAAGGTAAGATTAATAATTCTAACACGAATCTTCTCAATATTTCTTATGTTTTTCTTCACTGTCGGTGGTAATAAAAATAACAATTCTCCGAATTTCATTTTTAATTGTCTGACGCCTGAACGCGTTTCGTAATTCATATTACATTTTCAAAGACTTAATTTACACAAATTCTTCGTACTTATACTCTATTGGATGAGGTTATATGGTACAAAAGTTTTGGGTGAGGTGACAAACACAAGACAGAACACAAAACAATGGGTATAAATTGGAACATATGAATGGAAGTAACTGCAGAAAGTCTATTGGCCCATACTTCCTCTTGCTGCTTCCATATTGGTTCGGGGTCTTGAAGTAGGTAGAATATAGTTGGGCATTAATTGGCTGTTGATTGCTGGTGTTGACTTTTTGATGTGTAGTGCCTCGCTTATGTCAAGCCGCCTGCTATCGCCATACCTATCGATGATTTCTGTGTTGTTTGTTAAGATTTCTCTGGTGATGGTCAGGTTGTGAGAAGAGATGATGTGTTCCTTGATGGCTCCCTGTTGGTTATGCATTGTTAGTCGCCTAGAAAGAGACGTTGTTGACTTGCCTATATACTGAGTTCTTTGGGGCTTACAGTCTCCAAGTGGGCATTAAAAGGCATAGACGACGTTGGTCTCCTTCAAAGCGTTCTGCTTGGTGTCTGGCGAGTTTTTCCATGAGTAGATTGGCCGTTTTTTTGGTTTTATAATATATTATCAATTGTATTTTCTGATTTTTGTCTGTAGGGATGACGTTCCTATCAACAATATCTTTCAGGATTCTTTCCTCCGTTTTATGAGCTGTCGAAAGAAGTTCCTGTAAAATAGTCTAATTCGGGGTACAAGTGTTGTGTTGGTTGACTGTTCAGAAGTTGCATGGCGTTTTACCTTTCTTTTTATGATGTCTTCAACGAAACCTTTAGAGAAGCCGTTGTTGACTAGGACTTGCCTTACCCTACAAAGCTCTTCATCGACTTCTTTCCATCCTCAGCTGTGGCTTAGAGCACGGTCGATGTAAGCATTGATAACACTCCTCTTGTACCTGTCTGGGCAGTCACTAGTGGCATTGAGGCACATTTCTATGTTTGTTTCTTTGGTGTAGGCTGCAGTAAGGAAGCCTTCACTCCTTTCCATGACTGTTACATCCAGAAAGGGCAGATTCCCATTGTTCTCTATCTCGTACATGAAACTCAACATAGAATTCTGCTCAAATGCCTCCTTCAGCTGCTCCAGACATCTGGCATCAGGTACCTGTGTAAAAATGTCATCAACATACCTGCAGCATATTGCGGGTTTCAAGCCCATGTCAACTAAGACCCTCTGCTCGATGGTGCCCATGTAGAAGTTTGCAAACAGGACACCTAGGGGAGAACCCATGGCGACCCCATCTACTTGCTTATACATGTGCCCATCTGGGCTCACGAAGGGTGCCTCTTTAGTGCATGCTTGGAGTAGTTTCCTCAGTATGCTTTCTGGCATGTAAAAAAGGAGTGCAAGCCGGGTCACAATACACTCTGTCTGCTATCATCCCGATTGTCTCGTCCACCTAAAGAAACACATAAGAAAACTGGAAAAAGTTCAGAAGTATGAGCCGAGGCTCATCCCAGAGTCGCCAGGAATGGCAGAAACAACAACCCCAGAAA
>NC_091153.1:11195665-11229430 GCF_040958095.1 Procambarus clarkii
TTGTCGTCTTGTAATGATCTGGGGCTCAGATCATTAGTTCTCCCTTCTCCCCTCCTTTCCCTCTCATTCTCCCCTCCTTTCCTTCTCCTTCTCCCCTCCTTTCCTTCTCCTTCTCCCCTCCTTTTCTTCTCCCTTTCCCCTCCTTCCTTCTCCCCTCCCCTTGGCCGTCATTCGTCTCCTCCTCTTGCCCCCCCCCCCTGTCGCCCATTTGTCAGGGTCAAGAGGTTGACCTGAGGGTTGTCTTGGATACCATTGGCTTCCCCCCACTCAACTTCCCCACTCAGATGTTTCCCTCTCCATCCCCCTCTCATCCCCTCTCTTCCCCTCTCACCGGTCCCTTCCCCATACGAGGCAGAGTCAAATGTACCTACCCTTTATCATAGAAGAGACAGGCATGAACATAATTTATCAGTTGGTAAACATTGCTTCAGAAATTCATGTAGCTTTCCACGGCAGATCAGTGAAGGTGATTGGCCTGAGATAAGGGCCAAGTCCTTATTGGCCCTAGAGAGTCAGACCTCAGGCCTACGTGTTAAATGGTTGGCCATTGCCAAACTAATGGGTGGAGCCCTGGGGCTGTATTAGATGGTGGGAGGAGTAATCCTTCCCAGCAATAAGCTGGTAAAACAAAATTTCATCAGTGTGTCTTGGGAGTGTATTAGGAACAGGGCCGCAAGCCCGTATCCTCGGGGCTGAGGGCAGCCATCAACATCTTGGCCGTAGTGCGGGTATTTTAAGGTATAGTAGCACTTGAGTTTCGTGCCCTCAATAAATACCCATTGTGCCTCTAGGGAAATAGAATAGGTTATGTGTTTCAAATTGTCTTAATTTACATGTTTCATAAAATAAATTGCATAGCTTGTCCAGTGGTATTTACTTAACTCCCCTTTGATATATTTTGCTATTTTGTCAGTTTTAGGTGTGTATTGGAAGCCCCCATGTGCTCCTAAAGTTAACAGATACTAAAGTTGCCCTTGGATTCAAATAAGTAACGTAAATTAAACAAACTAATTTTCCAAAATTTATTACTGAAATTCATACTACCCGGAGTCCCATGGATACTGATTCCTTGCCTTCCTGGGGGATCGGTGATAGACACATTCAGGTATGGTTGGTCGGGAAGGTGGTGGCAGTGAAAATGTGTTTTGTTATTTTTTTTTAACTAATAACCCTTGTCCTTGGTGTATCTTCCTCATTTAATATTCCTCTTATATACGTGGCAGTCCAGTGAGGGGTCATACTGGACTGTAACAGTGTTAAGCTGGGGTATTGAGTGAAGAGACAGAGATGTACAACAGAGAGCGTATATTACGATCACGAGAGATAACAAGATAACAGGATTAATACTGGGGAACATTGGGTTATTACAATAGAGGCCGCGGTTATTACGACAGGGTAAAGCGGTCATTACAATGGTAGCAGCGGTGTTTCAATAATTTCTTGACGATTATTGAAGCCTCACGCGCCTGTCCGTTCGGTTTTGCTATGTGGTGAGGGTGCAGCCGGGGCCCATGAGATAGAGTCGACGGTAATCCTATGTGGTGCGATTCGCATAGAGTAGGCGATTCTCGGGTCGTGAGGGGCTGGTAAGTTTAATTACGGTCACTTAAGTGTATGCGCTAGCAGGCAGTTAAGTGTGGAGGCCACCTTGGGTAGTTGGAAAGGGTATTATTTTTCTCGACCCTCTGCAACTACGGACAAGGGTGCTGCGTGGTAGTTTTCGCAGCAACAATTCTAGGTGTCGAATTGTCGGGGCGGGGAAATATTAGGACGCTAATTATTATCCCCGAGGGCGTGTTAGGCGACCCAATCGCTAGATTTTTACGGTACAGCCATGAAGGTACCAAGAGTTCACTGAGGGATGGCCTAGTAGATTCTCTAGCAACGGAATTACGGTGGTGTCGGACAGTTAGATCCGTCGGTAGATCCGCTATCTAGTCTAACCGTTGACCGCGAAGGACAGGATTATTTGGTACTGTCGGCATCTAGGTGGATGTGGTTACCTAGGCTTGGAGAAGCGACAGGGCGGGCCGGGACGGGACGGTTATAGGTTAAATCGAGATTTCTTAAGTACTAAATTAAGTTCCCTTTATATTAAGTTCCCTTTCAGGTTAAGTATCCCTTCGTTAGTTAAGTGTTCCCCCTTGTTTACGTAATTCTCATATATAAGTGTTATTATTTTTCTAAGTAATTGTTTTACATGTTTTAAGTCGGGAATTTTTGTTTTCGTATTGTGCAGTATTAATTCTTTAAGAGAATTACTAAAAGGTGAGTGGTTTACTGTTTTCAAGTGAAGTGCGGTGCATAAAGTGAAGTCTGTGAAAGAACTGAAATCAGTGAAATCGTGGAAAATTTTTGTGATGACATTTTTCAAAGTCGCTTGGAAAATTTCAATTTCGGAATAAATTCTAGTTTTGTGCCTGGCCATACGATCATCGGGTCGTCAGGGTTAATTCAAGTGTGCGATTAAAGTGATCCGAGTTAGAACTTTGAGAGACCAAAAGTCGAATTTTGGTCATTTAAGCGAATTAGCGTTGGGACTCTGAATTTTCTAGCGGTTTTACTCAGCGCCCAGTGTGACAGCGCCCAGCAATTGTTTGCGCTCAACCAAGTGTCTAAGTGTCTCGCGAGTAGTATATTCAGTTCAAGTGATAAGCGAACGACACGTCGGTATTTAATTTATAATTTTGAGAAAAGAAATTCTTGGTTAATTAAGAATTAGTGCGGAGACTACTTTCTGAGGATTCGGCTTCGTGACAGTGAGCACGCTATTAATTGTTGTATACTTACCAACGTGTCCAAGTGGTTAGCGAGTGTTATACTCCGTTAAAGTCACAAGTCAACTACGCGCCAGTATTTAAATTATAATTTTGGGAAATTAATTACTAATTTTTACTTAAGGTTCAGCGCGACTCTGTAGCTGTGAGCGTCGCAGATATCAGTGTATATTTCTCAGTATTCTACAACGCGACCGGCGGTGAACAAGTGTATGCTATGTAAACATCAAGTTCATACAGTAACGTAAATAATTAATTTAACATTAATTTGGTAACTAATAATACTTATAATTAGGTCCGAGCGCCGTTGTTAGCGTCGGGCGTTACGGAATTAAAAATAATTGTTGGAGATATAAACATCTTCTTGAGGTTATCTTGAGATGATTTCGGGGCTTTAGTGTCCCCGCGGTCCGGTCCTCGACCAGACCTCCACCCCCAGGAAGCAGCCCGTGACAGCTGACTAACACCCAGGTACCTATTTTACTGCTAGGTAACAGGGGCATAGGGTGAAAGAAACTCTGCCCATTGTTTCTCGCCGGCGCCTGGGATCGAACCCAGAACCACAGGATCACAAGTCCAGCGTGCTGTCTGCTCGGCCGACCGGCCCCAACATCGCGCCAGTGTTAATTTAACGATAACGTCATTCATTCCTAGCGCGCCTAAGATTTTCAAGAAAAATTTAGGAAATTCAGTAACGTAAAGTGTTGTATTTATTGTGCGTTGGTGAACTAGACTGATTATTTTCGATAAATAAAAACAGAGGTGAAACTAAATTAATTACAGTAAATTCAGTGTAGTCCCTTTCACGTAAATATTACTTGTATAATTTCAGTATATTTTGTTAAGGAATTCGGGAATTATCAATTTTTCTAAGATTTATATTGGATTTGCATTTACAGACAAGAAAGTCGTACTATAATTCTTTTTATATTTGCGTTACCAGTCCACTTCGAGTGTCTAATAAATATGGTGGAAATTAATTACCCTTTTTTCAAGTTTATTCTAGTAGTCTGATCATTTAATAATTAACGTAACCTTTTTATGTGGTTTATAAGTGCGCATATATAGTTGGTTCAACATCGTATACAGTGTTTGTTTCACAAGTGATGATTAGTAGTCGATGCCGGTTGCGTATTTCCATCTGTCCGCATATAAATTTGACGAATGAGAGAAGAGGATAATATGACTAAAGAAATTCATTCATTGGTGAAGCGTAGCCAGCGAGACTCTGCCGCCGTCAGCTGTCATGGCCTTATCAACGGGCAACGGTCCTCACTGGGGCTCGAGAAATCGATTAGGAAGGGTGGCGATAAATGGTACTTCCGGTTTGGACACACGGAACATTTTTCTAGGAATTGAGGTTAGGAAACGTTTTGTGTTTCCACTAGAGGTTATTTATGGAACCACATGGTGTGTTAAAATTTTACCCTGATCCGACGACGGGTTCTGAAGTTAAATTGTAGAAATGTTTGTCCTTCATGAAGGGACATGGCGCACAACAACATCCCCTCCCTACCCAAGCACCCCTCTCTACCCAAGCACCCCTCCCTACCCAAGCACCCCTCCCTGCTTACAACCCCCAACCTTACCTCCAGGCCAACCCATGTCCACCCCAATTCCTGGCAGTCCCATACCAACCCCAGCCCACTACCACCCAACCCCTTGTCGACGCGTTATTGGAATTGTGGAAAACTACATTTCCCGCTCAACTCCCACCCTTACAACCCCCTGTTTACAACCCCCCTCCACAACCCACCCCCAGCCTGCCCTCACCCTCCCTCTTATCCCCCCAACCCCTCTTGTTACCCACCCTACCCCCTCCATTAATCCTACACCTTGCTCCTCACCTCCCCTCCACCCCTCTTCCCCCCCTACCCCCATTCCTAGTGTCGCCTCTACAGAAGTTGCTGGGGAATGTAGCCAGCGGGCTTCTGGGACGCGTAAAATTGGTGATGAAATTTGTTGGAGGTGTCATGGCCGAGGCCATTACAGGTATGTGTGCACAAGCACACGGGTCAAGGGTGACCCAGAACAGGTCAGCACGTTGGCTGGCAGACCTACGTTTGAGATGACGGTTGAAGGTGTGAGATTGACAGTTTTTGTGGACACCGGAAGTCAAGCAACCCTCATTAAAAAGTCAGCCTTCAGCACACTTAATGAGACACGCCTTAAGCGTTGTGGCAAGCATTTAACAGCAGTGAATGGTCAACATATTAATATCTTGGGCCAGGCCACTCTTAATTTTGAAGTGGGTAAGGGAGAAGCTTACCCACACAATTGCACGATTGTCGAGAATCTTGCATTCCCTGGTCAGATTTTGTTGGGAATGGATTTTCTGGGACGAGTTAACTTTTCTTTGTCGGCTCAAGAGGGAGCAAGGAAGTGCAGATTGAAGTTGGGTCAGGTAGTTTATCCCATTAAAATGGTCGATCATCCACCAGTAATTGCTTCCATTAGTAAGAAACAGAAGTTCAACATTCACTACCCTAAGTTGTTGTTTAAGTCTCTTCCAGACGCAGATAAGAAATCATGTGGGTTACATGCCTTGGTGAAACAATGTTGCCCACCCCATTCAGTTAAATTCATTAAAGTATCAGTGGGACGTCACATTGCACCAGGTACCACCCTTCAGGTTACTGGGAGATGTGACAGGTTGTTGATCCCTCATCATGTCGGAAAATCCGACACCATTTAATATATCATACAAACAGATAATAGCTGTGTTGAATAAACAAGTTAACCCATAGAAAACGTAACTTGTAGTGGAATTACCGTCTAAAGAAAACGGGATATCATCACCACATACCATTATAAATTCACCAGCTATTCTGCTGGGAATTATTCTTAAATACATTAGTCTTTGGACTTTACCATCATAAAACATCTCATATAAATTAACTTAATTATCAATATTAAAGTAGAGTAAATGTGACCCTTCTATCACTTTCTGTCATCTGGACAATGTAAGCCAGGCGTCAGAGTGAGGAAGGAGGGGCAGCCATTGTTGTTGTCACCTCCGAGATGCGTGGAGCAAATTCGGCTCCTATTATATCTGGACAATGTCGGCCAGTAGCGTCAGTAGTATGGAGTGTTAAGCAGCCATTGTTTATACTGAGACCAGAGGCGCAGGGAGCAATTCGGCTCCTGTTAATTTTACTTGGACGTAGTGTTATGGAAACCAAAGGTGTACCATTATCACACGCTGTCAACAAATTCAAGTTAAGTGTTCTACCGAAACCCATTTATCTATCATTAGTGGCCATTAATGTCATTGGATAGGGTGATCCAGTTAGAGCGCCAGATCGCCTCAAACTAAAGGTAATTAAGCCAGGTCTTCATTGTTCCATGTACAGTATTTTCTCTGATATACCTGTCATATATAGGATTCTGGCTTTACAGCTAGCGCCCTTTTGACAGATCAAGACGAGGAAGCATGCTTTGTGCATCAGTTACCAGGGTGATGGAAGCTACCTCAAAGAGGAAAAATGTGGTGTCTACATCCTGGTTATACCTGGTGGATTAAGGTCAGCTGTACTATAAGATAAGGAACCTCTTCAATGTATGTAGTCTATTACTGTAGTTTGATTGACTGCATATATATAAATAATATAAACCCCCCTAATGTGTAGAGGATCGATTTGTGAGATTATGAGATTATTGCAGAAATACAGTCCACTTATCATTATACAAATTGCTATCGAAGTATATAAATTAACGTAAATATAAATTCATATAAATTAAGTAAATATAAATCTCACAGGTCGGTTCCCACACATCATTTGATCACAGTGCTTGATAAAGGCGCCCTTATCCCAGTTGTCAATCTCTCGCACAAAACCTATCGTTTCAGGGCAGGTGATAGGGTGTCTCAGGCTACAATTGTAGAAAATACAGGAATTTTTCAGTATCAAAGCCAGGAGATGCCAGCCACCACAGCACAATGAAGTGCGCTTAATCTTACACACAGTAGTACACAGGGTAAACACAAGACCGAGACAGGAAAAAGTAGTAATATTCAAGAAGTTGATAAGTTAATCTCGGCTCTGGATTTGCAACATGTGCAACAGTCAGATAGGAAACTTTTGAGAGGGATTTTACGTAAATTCCCTAGACTGTTTGCAACAGAAGACGATCAGATCGGGCTTCTAGATAGGATCGAGCATGTTATTCCTGCAGGTGATCATCCTCCTATTTGCACCCGTCAATGGAGGCTTCCGGAACGGGCGAAGGAAGTAATTAGGGATGAGTGTCAGAAAATGTTGAGACAGGATGTGATAGAGCCTAGTACATCACCATGGTTGTCGCCAGTAGTGCTGGTACGTAAACCGGATGGTAGCTATAGGTTTTGTGTTGACTACCGAAAGATCAACGAAATTACTAAAGGTGATGTGTATCCTTTGCTACGGATACAAGAAATAATAGATCAGTTTGGGGCAGCCAAATACTTTTCCACTCTGGATGCGAAATCTGCGTATTGGGCCATCCCAGTCGCTGAGAAAGATAGAGAAAAGACCGCCTTCTCTGATGGGGTTCATACTTATCAATTCAGGCGGATGCCTTTCGGGTTAAAGACAGCGCCTTCATCATTTCAGAGGGCAATTAATTATATCCTCAGTCCAGTCTTGGGGAGGCACTCGTTAGCGTATCTGGATGATGTGGTTATCTACTCCCGGACGTTTGATGAGCACTTACGAGATTTGACTGAGACGTTGGCATTGTTAGATAAGGCGGGGTTCAAACTTAACGTGAGTAAGTGCACTCTGGCATCTCAGAAATTCAAGTTTCTGGGATTCCAGGTGAGCACAGACGGTATCCGACCTGACCCCGACTCCTGTCGTGTCATTGCTGACATGCCTACACCTAAGACAGCAAAGGATGTTCGAAGGTTTCTGGGGGCAGCCGGATATTTCCGTCGGCACATTGAGGGTTTTGCAAGTACAACAGCACCGTTAACTGAGCTCACTAAGAAAAATGTTAAATTCGTTTGGAAACCGGAGCATGATAACGCTTATGCAAAATTAAAAAGTCAACTCATTACCACCCCAGTCTTGGCAGTACCGGATTTTGATAAGGAGTGGGAAGTACACACTGACGCCAGTGGCATAGCTATTGGTGGGTGCTTAATGCAACGTGATAATGACATTCTTCCTCACCCAGTTGCATATTTCAGCAGGAAGGTTAAGGGTCCGGAGGTCCGCTATTCTGCAACGGATAGGGAAGCTTTGGCTGTGGTAGAAAGTGTCAGGTACTTTGAACCGTATCTTTTCCAACGTCACTTTGTCATTTATACAGATCACAGGGCGTTGACTCATATTTTTAAGAAAAGAACTAAGTGCCCTCGCATGTCACGTTGGCCTCATAAACTAGCTGCTCACTCATTCCAAATACTTTACAAGCCTGGTCCATCACATGTTGTACCAGACACTTTGAGTAGAAACATTGCTACTATTAATGTAAATCTTAATATTGAAAATATTTCCAGTGAGAAAATGCGAGAATTCCAGATGAACGAACCAAGGTGGAAGGAAATTATTGAACTTTTGGAGGGAGGAAAATATCCGTCGAAGAAACGTAATTTAGCATTTCATGATTTTGAAATGAAGGATGGGGTCTTATTTTATGTAAAGGGACAGCAGGATCGTGCAGTTTTTCAGTTGGTTATCCCAGAGGATAACCAACCTCTCAGAGGATAACTTGGTTATCCCAGAGGATAACCAAGTTATCCTCTGGGTTATCCCAGAGGTGTTGAAGAAGTCGGCGTTGAAACTCGCACATTCGTCTAAGATTGCAGGTCATCCGGGGATTTTTAAAACTCACATGAAAGCCAAGTCACTCTTTTTCTTCCCCGGTATGTTAACAGAGGTCATTAACTTCGTTAAGTCCTGTGGTCATTGTCAAAGGAGGAAAGGTACCCACCCTTAAGGTACAAGCTCCATTACAAGAATTCCCAGAAATTTTGGAACCTATAGATCGGGTGGGGGCTGATCTGATTGATCTGCATCACAGTCATTCAGGAAACCGTTACGTATTGGTGTTGGTAGACTACCTGTCCAGGTACACCACACTGATTGCATTACCTCATAAAGATTCCCGAACTGTTACAAAGGCGTTCTTAGATAGGTTTGTCACGGTATTTGGTCCCCCAAAAGTGTTAGTTTCTGACAGAGGTCAGGAATTTAATGGGAATATTTTTAGAGAAGTATGTAAAATTATAGAAACCACTTCAGCATTCACGACGGCTTATCACCCTCAGGCTAACGGTATGACAGCACGGACGAACCGGTCAGTTAAAGATATGCTTGCAATTCTTGCAGAGCATGATGCAAATTCGTGGGACGAACAACTCCCCTATGTCCAGTTGGCTCTGAACACTGCCATCCATCGATCCATTAACACCCAACCCCTTTTGCTGTTCACAGGGCATTCATGTAATTTCCCGTCAGGTCTGCTTAACAGACATAATATTGTATATGGGGAAGACTACCCATCAGAAGTTTTAAATAAGATGAAAAATGCATGGAGAATTGCAGCCAGGGCTTCCAAGACAGCACGAGACCGCTATGCTCAGCATTATGACAAGAAGGTACGACCTCTTGAGTTGAAAGTCGGGAGTCTTGTGTTGAGAGTTAATGAGGCGGCTCCTGCCAATCAGAGTAGGAAACTTGCACCTAGATGGCGGGGCCCTTACCGAGTAATTGAAAGAAAAGGTCCGTTTTTTTTGTTTTTTTTTTTTGAGATATATACAAGAGTTGTTACATTCTTGTACAGCCACTAGTACGCGTAGCGTTTCGGGCAAGTCCTTAATCCTATGGTCCCTGGAATACGATCCCCTGCCGCGAAGAATCGTTTTTTCATCCAAGTACACATTTTACTGTTGCGTTAAACAGAGGCTACAGTTAAGGAATTGCGCCCAGTAAATCCTCCCCGGCCAGGATACGAACCCATGACATAGCGCTCGCGGAACGCCAGGCGAGTGTCTTACCACTACACCACGGAGACTGTTAATTTTGTTATTAAAGGTATTTTTGAAGACCAAGTTGAGAGAACGATTCACATTAATAAATTAAAACCTTATCACGCGAGGGAGGAACTAGAGCTGCCTTCAGCAAGTCTAATTCCTGACCTGTCTAATGATCCAAGTGCTGAGTCAGATGATGAGGATGATCTTCTGTCAGACCTCATCAGTAGTCAAGTTCAATCTTGTCACCCTATGGTAACAAGGTCGCGAGCTGTACAGTAAATTGTTAGTGAGTTCCCTTAGTCAGGTTTAGTAACAATCTTACAATTATCCTATAGAGGCAATGGTGTGTATTTGTTGATGTGCATGGCTCAGGTAGCATACTTGCCTTGCTCTGGGGTTTCCAACTTCCTATACCTCAGAGTAATATCCATGCTTCCGCCATTTGTTGTTGTCTGTCTTTCTCAGGTCTGATGGTACACCAGTTCCAGCCTCCCAGTCACACGTGAACCAAGGATCGAGATCAGCAGGTCTGGGGATGACCCACCTGGCTGATAAGATCGGGGTCTGAGGCCCGTTACATAAAGTCCTCCCCCTTGTACCCGGTAACTCGTCAATTGGTTATCCGGAAGGGGTGACTGGCGTACAGTCACCCGGCCGACACCTCACGTCACTAACGAGGTTGTCCCAGTCCAGCCATGCTGTCTTCACGGAGCAGAGTCCAGTCACCATCACAGCCGTGGGCAAGCTGTCTCAAGGTCACCAACCAAGCCCACCAGCCGCGTAGTCAAGACTGCGGGAAAACCGGAAGTGGAAGACGAGTGGTCTACGAAGAAGAACGCTAATTGCAAGGACTTGTCAGCTCCCTCAAAACCTGCGGTTGCGTCGTCTGTGGAAACGAAGATGCAACACGGTGGTCTCAGGTACGAACAGCACTACCCCCTACAGAGTGCTTGCGGAATCGCCAGATGAGGTACAATCCTGTACCTCGGCCCAAGTTCAGCTGCACGAGGGGTTGCACGGAAGGTGTACCGGCCCAGTAGTACCGGGATAACAAGTAAACGCCGGTAGATGACGTCGCCCAGGAGCTGAGGCAGGGCCCACCTGTCCTGTCACCATGCCATCCTCTTCAACGCCATTCGAACCCCACTACCAACGCGAGACATCGTGACACGTCGAAGCTGTGCTCTACTGTGGCAGCCATGGTTAACAACAATCCATCAAGACTGTTTGGGGAGCGATAAGAAGAGGTGAACCCGGGTTCCTGTTAGCGGGGTCCACCTGAGCTGACCGCCGCCAGCTGTCAGCTGTCACTCAAGTCAGGTGCGGGTAGTACGAGACCCCCTGTACTGTCCGTAGTTGGCCGAGGCCGGAAATGGAACTTCCAGACGACCAGGATCTTCAAGCAACATGAGGTAGTCGCCGGGATCTACAGCAACGAAATGTCAACAGGAACGAACGAGAGAAAATATTTATAGAAAAGTTTCATATAAAAATAAACGCTATTAATATAGTAAACTGTGGTAACTCGGAACAGTTCAACTTTTAATTTTCCTTCTGATAGTAAGCACCTATATACCTTCGGAAAGTTCTCTGGAACAGTATTAAATGTTGAAAACTAGAACTAGTGAAATAGAGAAATAAATCTAGAAAGTGAACATTAGAAAATGACCCTGTCTCTTGATAAGTTGTATGAGTGAACTGGTTTGAGAACCACCTAGTAGGATCTCTAGAAACGTTGATCAGTGGGAAACTTTATCTAGATTTTGCTAGATCCTAGATACTGATATTTATATATACATATATTTTTTAATTTTTTTTTGTGGTTAACTGAACAATAAGAGTGTGGTACACAGTCTGACAAATGTGTTCACCCGCTGTTGTTGTGGACTTGAATATGAACTCTGGGATATTAGGAGTTTGAGGAACTTATATCCAGAGTGTTGTTGTTGGTTAAGAGACATGTCTGTGGACATTGAATTTTTTTTTAATAATAAAAATATTTTTGTGTATTTTCTTTAGATTTTAAGATTGGGATGCGCTGTGGTGGACAGTTGCCACAGGTGTGGAGTGGAACACTAGGTCCCTGAGAGGTAGTATTCTTCTATGTTGATATAATTTTATAATTTTGTTATTTTTTTTTTTTTAATGACATTGATTTTTTTTAATGTTTTGTGTGATGTGTTTGATCTTTATTCCGGGTGGAATACTGGGATAGCTGAAGGCTATCGGCTGATTTTAGCTAGTTAGTAATTGTTAGGTTTGGATTTCTCCAGTTATTTGTTACTATATCAAGACAGGTATAGGATATTTTGTCTTCCAGGTAGTTGGAAGGGTACGGGGCTGCATCCAAGTGGACAGTCAGGATTATAGGGACGGTCTCTGTCCTTATGTTTTATGTATTATTACTGTTGTGTTGATAGGTATAAATACATGCTGGGGCGCACCTTTTGGGTGTGCCGTTATTGTTGTTGGAGTATTGTATGGAATTAGTTAGGATTAGATAATTTCTTTTGTTTTGAGGCATTGGTTTAATATAGTGTTGGGTTAAAAATGTTGTTTTTGGAGTTAATGGTTAGGGTAGGGCAGGATTCCTGGATAAGAAAAGTGTGTGTAACTTGCTTTACACACAAATTTCTTAATTTCCGAGGAGGGGGAGTTGTAATGATCTGGGGCTCAGATCATTAGTTCTCCCTTCTCCCCTCCTTTCCCTCTCCTTCTCCCCTCCTTTCCTTCTCCTTCTCCCCTCCTTTCCTTCTCCTTCTCCCCTCCTTTCCTTCTCCCTCTCCCCTCCTTCCTTCTCCCCTCCCCTTGGCCGTCATTCGTCTCCTTCTATTCCCCCCCCCCCTCCCTGTCGCCCATTTCTCAGGGTCAAGAGGTTGACCTGAGGGTGGTCTTGGATACCGTTGGCTTCCCCCCACTCAACTTCCCCACTCAGATGTTTCCCTCTCCATCCCCCTCTCATCCCCTCTCTTCCCCTCTCACCGGTCCCTTCCCCATACGAGGCAGAGTCAAATGTCCCTACCCTTTATCTTAGAGGAGACAGGCGTGAACATAATTTATCAGTTGGTAAACATTGCTCGCAGGTGCACTGGGGCTCCATAGAGGCGCCTTGTTTCCCTTCTCATAGCTGGGGAGAGCTGACTCAATCTTCAGGAATTCATGTAGCTTTCCACGGCAGATCAGTGAAGGTGATTGGCCTGAGATAAGGGCCAAGTCCTTATTGGCCCTAGAGAGCCAGACCTCAGGCCTACGTGTTAAATGGTTGGCCATTGCCAAACTAATGGGTGGAGCCCTGGGGCTGTATTAGATGGTGGGAGGAGTAATCCTTCCCAGCAATAAGCTGGTAAAACAAAATTTCATCAGTGTGTCTTGGGAGTGTATTAGGAACAGGGCCGCAAGCCCGTATCCTAGGGGCGGAGGGCAGCCATCAACATCTTGGCCGTGGTGCGGGTATTTTAAGGTATAGTGCACTTGAGTTTCGTGCCCTCAATAAATACCCATTGTGCCTCTAGGGAAATAGAATAGGTTATGTGTTTCAAATTGTCTTAATTTACATGTTTCATAAAATAAATTGCATAGCTTGTCCAGTGGTATTCACTTAACTCCCCTTTGATATATTTTGCTATTTTGTCAGTTTTAGGTGTGTATTGGAAGCCCCCAGGTTCTCCTAAAGTTAACAGATACTAAAGTTGCCCTTGGATTCAAATAAGTAACGTAAATTAAATAAACTAATTTTCCAAAATTTATTACTGAAATTCATACTACCCGGAGTCCCATGGTTACTGATTCCTTGCCTTCCTGGGGGATCGGTGATAGACACATTCAGGTATGGTTGGTCGGGAAGGTGGTGGCAGTGAAAATGTGTTTTGTTATTTTTTTTAACTAATAACCCTTGTCCTTGGTGTATCTTCCTCATTTAATTTTCCTCTTATATACGGGGCAGTCCAGTGAGGGGTCATACTGGACTGTAACAGTGTTAAGCTGGGGTATTGAGTGAAGAGAGACAGAGATGTACAACAGAGAGCGTATATTACGATCACGAGAGATAACAAGATAACAGGATTAATACTGGGGAACATTGGGTTATTACAATAGAGGCCGCGGTTATTACGACAGGGTAAAGCGATCATTACAGTCTCTTCACTTTTTAGTGTGTGGTTTGGTCAACATATTTCAGCCACGTTATTGTGACTCCTCGTCTGCATATTGTCTTGTGTAATGAGTGGCTCGTGTTAGTCTATAAAGCCATGGACGGTGAACAAACATTCAAAATTCGAGTGTGTGTGTGTGTGTGTGTGTGTGTGTGTGTGTGTGTGTGTGTGTGTGTGTGTGTGTGTGTACTCACCTATTTGTGCTTGCGGGTGTTGAGCTTTGGCTCTTTTGTCCCGCCTCTCGATTGTCAATCAACTGGTGTACACATTCCTGAGCCTACTGGCCTCTATCATATATATATATTTAAAACTGTGTAAGGAGTCAGCCTGTGTGTGTGTGTGTGTGTGTGTGTGTCTAATGAGTCCAGGAACGCAGGTTCAGGCTCGTCGCATTACCTCGATATTTTTCAGTAGATACATCAGGTTATTGTGAATTAATTGTGCAGCTGAGTGTATTAAGGAATAATATGTGAGTGATGGTCATTATTTCCGTGAATGAGGGATTAGCATAAGAACACAGTGCAATTAGCCGGATGATAAGCGGTAGGCATTGTTGTGGAATTATTGTGATAGAAGCCGGATAACTGGAAACTGTTTCCACCATACAATTGATTATGGAAGCAGCCTCCCTTGCACCAGAAGCAGTAGCAAGACCCACAGCAGCGGCAGCAGTAACAGCAGCAGCAGGAACACCAACTGCACTTTCTGCACGTTTTTTGTAAATATTATATCATCATCTGTGTACATCCTAAGACCAAAACCTGCCCTCATCTTTTTAAAAAAGCCAGCACCTGCCTGCACTTTCCCTCTAAACGCCACCTGGTGAGGTGCTCTCCCCCCGTGTCTCCCTAAACCACCGCCATCATTCCTGTCTCCCGCGTATCTCTTGCAACACCACACAACACCACTCATTCTGTCATGAAACAGATTGTGGAGATTGTTGCTTGTGCATCCTCCATGACGCCAGCTGCGGATTCAGTCCATGTGCCTCCTTCGGACCACCGGCAGGCTTGATGCCTGCGACGCGTTCTCCAGGGGTCTGCTGCTTGTACCTCCTTCAGGACGCCCCCCTGGGGGCCTGTTGCCTGTGCTTCCTTCAGGACGCCTTCCCTGGGGGCCTGCTGCCTGTGCCTCCTTCAGGACACCCCCTTGGGGCCCTGCTGCCTGTGACTCATTCAAGGCACCCCCTGGGGGCCTGCTGCCTGTGCCTCCCTCAGGATGCCCCCCTGGAGGCCTGCTGCCTGTGCCTTCTTCAGAACACCCACTTGGGGCCCTGCTGCCTGTGACTTCTTCAGGACGCCCACCCCCATGGGGGCCTGCTGCCTGTGCCTCCTTCAGGACACCCCCTCCACTTGGGGACCTGCTGCCTGTGCCTCCTTCAGGTCGCCTCCTTGGGGGCCTGCTGCCTGTGCCTCCTTCAGGACGCCCTCTGGAGGCCTGCTGCCTGTGCCTCCTTCAGGACGCCTCCCCTGAGGGCCTGCTGCCTGTGCCTCCTTCAGGACGCCCCCCTGGGGGCCTGCTACCTGTGTCTTCTTCAGGACGCCCCCCCCCCTGGGGGCTTGCTACCTGTGCCTCCTTCAGGACACCCCCCTGGGGGCCTGCTGCCTGTGCCTCCTTCAGGACGCCCCCTGGAGGCCTGCTGCCTGTGCCTCCTTCAGGACGCCTCCCCTGAGGGCCTGCTGCCTATGCCTCCGTCAGGACGCCCCCTGGGGACCTGCTGCCTGTGCCTCTCAGGACGCTCCCCCTTGGGGCCTGCTGCCTGTGCCTTTTTCAGGACGCCCTCTGGGGGGCCTGCTGTCTGTGCCTCCTTCAGGACGCACCCCCTGAGAGCCTGCTGCATGCGCCTCCTTCAGGACGCCCCTCCTGGGGGCCCTGCTGCCTGTGCCTCCTTCCGAATGCCCCCCCTCTCTTGGGGGCTTGCTGCCAGTGCCTCCTTCAGGACGCCCCCTGGGGGCCTGCTGCCTGTGCCTCCTTCAGGACGCCCCCCTCCTGAGGGCCTGCTGCCTGTGCTTCCTTCAGGACGCCGTCCCCTGAGGGCCTATACCTGTGCCTCCTTCAGGACGCCCCCCTGGGGGCCTGCTATATGTGCCTCCTTCAGGATTTCCCCCCCTGGGGGCCTGCTACCTGTGCCTCCTTCAGGACGCCCCCCTTGGGTTCCTCCTACCTGTGCCTCCTTCAGGAAGCCTCCCCTGGGGGCCTGCTACCTGTGTCTGCTTCAGGACTCCCTCCTGGGGCCTGCTGCCTGTGCCTTCTTCAGGACACCCCCCTGGGGGCCTGCTACCTGTGTCTCCTTCAGGACGCCCCCCCTGGGGGCTTGCTTCCTGTGCCTCCTTCAGGACACCCCCCTGGGGGCCTGCTACCTGTGCCTTCTTCAGGACGCCCCCCTGGGGGCCTGCTACCTGTGTCTCCTTCAGGACGCCCCCCCTCCCCTGGGGGCCTGCTACCTGTGCCTCCTTCAGGACTCCCCCCCCCCTGGAGTCCTGCTGCCTGTGTCTTCTTCAGGACGCCCCCCCTGGAGGCTTGCTACCTGTGCCTCCTTCAGAACACCCCCCCCCCGGAGGCCTGCTTTCTGTGCCTCCTTCAGGACGCCCTTCCCTGGGGGCCTGCTGCCTAAGCCTCCTTCAGGACGCTCTCTGGGAGCCTGCTGCCTGTAACTTCTTCAGGACGCCCCACCCCCTTGGGGCCCTGCTGCCTGTGCCTCCTTCAGGACGCCCCCCCCCTCCTTGGAGGCCTGCTGTCTGTGCCTCCTTCAGGACGCCCTCACCCCTGGCGGCCTGCTTCCTGTGCCTCTCAGGACTCTCCCCCTGGGGGCTTGCTGCCTGAGGCTTTTTCAGGACTCCCCCTGGAGGCCTGCTGCCTGTGCCTCCTTTAGGATGCCCCCCCCCACTTGGGGGCCTGCTGCCTGTGCCTCCTTCAGGTCGCCCCCTTGGGGGTCTGCTGCATCTGCCTCCTTTAGGATGCCCCCCCCCCCCACTTGGGGACCTGCTGCCTGTGCCTCCTTCAGGATGCCCCCTGGAGGCCTGCTGTCTGTGCCTCCTTCAAGACGCCCCCTGGGGACCTGTTGCCTGTGCCACCTTCAGGACGCCCCCCCCCCCTGGGGACATACTGCCTGTGCCTCCTTCAGGACGTCCCCCTGGGGGCCTGTTGCCTGTGCCTCCTTCAGGACGCCCCCCCCCCTTGGGGACATGCTGCCTGTGCCTAATTCAGGACGTCCCCCTGGGGGCCTGTTGCCTGTGCCTCTCAGGACGCTCCCCCCCTGGGGGCCTGCTGCCTGTGCCTTTTTCAGGACGCCCTCTGGGGGGGGCCTGCTGTCTGTGCCTCCTTCAGGACGCACCTCCTGGGAGCCTGCTGCCTGTGCCTCCTTCCGGACGCACCTCCAGGGAGCCTGCTGCCTGTGCCTCCTTCAGGATGCACCTCCTGGGGACCTGCTACCTGTGCCTCCTTCAGGACGCCCCACCCATGGGGGCCTGCTGCCTGTGCCTCCTTCAGGACGCCCCCTGGGGGCCTGCTGCCTGTGCCTCCTTCGGGACGTCCCCTGGGGGCCTGCTGCCTGTGCTTTCTTCAGGACGACCCCTGGGGGCCTGCTACCTGTGCCTCCTTCAGGACGCCCCCCCCCCCTGGAGGCCTGTCACCTGTGCTTTTTTCAGGACGCCCCTTGGGGGCCTGCTGCCTATGCCTCCTTCAGGACGCTCCCTGGGAGCCTGCTGCCTGTGCCTCTTTCAGGAGGCCCCCTGGGGGCCTGTTGCCTGTGCCTCTCTGGACGCTCCCCCTGGGGCCCTGCTGCCTGTGCCTCCTTCAGGATGCCCCCCCTGGGGACCTGCTGCCTGTGCCTCTCAGGACGCTCCCCCTCTAGGGGGCCTGCTGCCTGTGCCCCCTTCAGGAGGCCCCCCTGGGAGCCTGCTGCCTGTGCCTCCTTCAGGACGCCCCCCCCCCTTGGGGGCCTGCCGCTTGAGCCTCCTTCAGGTGGCCCCATTGGGGGCCTGCTGCCTCCTTCAGGTCGCCCCTTTGAGGCCTGCTACCTGTTTCTCCTTCAGGACACCCCCTGGGGGCGTGCTGCCTGTGCCTCTCAGGATGCTCCCCCTGGGGGCATGCTGCCTGTGACTCCTTCAGGACACCCCCTGGGGCCTGCTGCCTGTGCCTCTTTCAGGAGGCCCCCTGGGGGCCTGTTGCCTGTGCCTCCTTCAGGACGCCCCCCCTGGGGGCCTGTTGCCTGTGCCTCCTTCAGGACGCCCCCTGGGGGCCCTGCTGCCTGTGCCTTCTTCAGGATGCCCCGCCTTGGGGCCTGCTTCCTGTGCCTCCTTCAGGACGCCCCCCTGGGGGCCTGCTACCTGTGCCACTTTCATGTCGCCCCCGGGGGGGCCTACTGTCTGAGCACAATTCAAGGGGTATCCACTGATACCGTGACAGGAAGCCTGCTTTGGACACCGAAGCTGCGCGCGCAGCACTGGACAGTGGCGGCAATTTAATGCCACTTAGTTTACCTTGTTGATGGGGTTCTAGGAGTTCTTCTACTCTCCAAGCCCGGCCCGAGGCTAGGCTTGACTTGTGAGAGTTTGGTCCACTAGGCTGTTGCTTGGAGCGGCCCGCAGGCCCACATATCCACCACAGCCCGGTTGGTCCGGCACTCCTTGGAGGAATAAATCTAGTTTCCTCATGAAGATGTCCACGGTTGTTCCGGCAATATTTCTTATGCTCGCTGGGAGGGTGTTGAACAACCGTGGACCTCTGATGTTTATACAGTGCTCTCTGATTGTGCCTACGGTACCCCTGCTTTTCACTGACTCTATTCTGCATTTTCTTCCATATCGTTCACTCCAGTACGTTGTTATTTACCCGTGTTGATTTGGTTCTTGGCCCTCTAGCATCTTCCAGGTGTGTCTTATTTTATATCTCTCTTCTTTCTAGTAGTATATTTGGAGGGCTTTGAGACGATCCCAATAGTTTTGGTGCTTTATCGCGTCTATGCGTGCCGTATATGTTCTCTGTATTCCCTCTATTTCAGCAATCTCTCCTGCTCTGAAGGGGGAAGTGAGTACTGAGCAGTACTCAAGTCGGGACAACACAAGTGACTTGAAGAGTACAACCATTGTGATTCGTGTGAGCTTGTGTGAGGTTCGTTTGCCAATTTCCTAATTTCTAATTTCATGATGGAATTGACTAACCATTAGGGTTCGAATCAATTAGTTTATCTGAAAATGTGTTTCTGCAGAGGGAATGTATCTTTTCAATTGGCTGTAAACCTAATTTCGTTTTAATTAGTTTCTGCAAAGTCAAATTAAAATTGGTCAACGATGTTACGTTGGAGTGAGACGGTTTAGTGTTATTGTTTCACATTATACTGAGGAGTTCTCGATGTGAGCTTGTGTGTGTGTGTGTGTATGTGTGCGTGTGTGTGTGTGAGTGTGTGTGTGTGTGTGTGTGTGTGTGTGTGTGTGTGTGTGTGTGTGTGTGTGTGTGTGTGTGTGTGTGTGTGTGTGTGTGTGTGTGTGTGTGTATGTATGTGTGTGTGTGTGTGTGTGTGTGTGTGTGTGTGTGTGTGTGTGTGTGTGTGTGTGTGTGTGTGTGTGTGTGTGTGTGTGTGTGTGTGTACTCACCTAGTTGCACTCACCTAGTTGTGTTTGCGGGGGTTGAGCTCTGGCTCTTTGGTCCCGCCTCTCAACCGTCAATCAACAGGTGTACAGATTCCTGAGCCTATCGGGCTCTATCATATCTACACTTGAAACTGTGTATGGAGTCAGCCTCCACCACATCACTGCCTAATGCATTCCATTTGTCAACCACTCTGACACTAAAAAAGTTCTTTCTAATATCTCTGTGGCTCATTTGGGCACTCAGTTTCCACCTGTGTCCCCATGTGCGTGTTCTCCTTGTGTTAAATAGACTGTCTTTATCTACCCTATCAATTCCCTTCAGAATCTTGAATGTGGTGATCATGTTGCCCCTAACTCTTCTGTCTTCCAGCGAAGTGAGGTTTAATTCTCGTAGTCTCTCCTCGTAGCTCATACCTCTCAGCTCGGGTACTAGTCTGGTGGCAAACCTTTGAACCTTTTCCAGTTTAGTCTTATCCTTGACTAGATATGGACTCCATGCTGGGGCTGCATACTCCAGGATTGGCCTGAAATATGTGGTATACAAAGTTCTGAATGATTCTTTACACAAGTTTCTGAATGCCGTTCGTATGTTGGCCAGCCTGGCATATGCCGCTGATGTTATTTGCTTGATATGTGCTGCAGGAGACAGGTCTGGCGTGATATCAACCCCCAAGTCTTTTTCCTTCTCTGACTCCTGAAGAATTCCCTCTCCCAGATGATACCTTGTATCTGGCCTCCTGCTCCCTACACCTATCTTCATTACATTACATTTGGTCGGGTTAAACTCTAACAACCATTTGTTCGACCATTCCTTCAGCTTGTCTAGGTCTTCTTGAAGCCTCAAACAGTCCTCTTCTGTTTTAATCCTTCTCATAATTTTAGCATCGTCCGCAAACATTGAGAGAAATGAATCGATACCCTCCGGGAGATCATTTACATATATCAGAAACAAGATAAGACCGAGTACAGAGCCCTGTGGGACTCCACTGGTGACTTCACGCCAATCGGAGGTCTCACCCCTCACCGTAACTCTCTGCTTCCTATTGCTTAGATACTCCCTTATCCACTGGAGCACCTTACCAGCTACACTTGCCTGTCTCTCCAGCTTATGTACCAGCCTCTTATGCGGTACTGTGTCAAAGGCTTTCCGACAATCCAAGAAAATGCAGTCCGCCCAGCCCTCTCTTTCTTGCTTAATCTTTGTCACCTGATCGTAGAATTCTATCAAGCCTGTAAGGCAAGATTTACCCTCCCTGAACCCATGTTGGCGATTTGTCACGAAGTCCCTTCTCTCCAGATGCGTTACCAGGTTTTTTCTCACGATCTTTTCCATCACCTTGCATGGTATACAAGTCAAGGACACTGGCCTGTAGTTCAGTGCCTCTTGCCTGTCGCCCTTTTTGTATATTGGGACCACATTCGCCGTCTTCCATATTTCTGGTAGGTCTCCCGTCTCCAGTGACTTACTATACACTATGGAGAGTGGCAAGCAAAGTGCCTCTGCACACTCTTTCAGTACCCATGATGAGATCCCATCTGGACCAACAGCCTTTCTAACATCCAGATCCAGCAGGTGTCTCTTGACCTCCTCTCTCGTAATTTCGAACTCTTCCAAGGCCGCCTGGTTTACCTCCCTTTCTCCTAGCACAGTGACCTCACCTTGTTCTATTGTGAAGACCTCCTGGAACCTCACACACACACATTAATTAGAGTGTGTGTGTGTGTGTGTGTGTGTGTGTGTGTGTGTGTGTGTGTGTGTGTGTGTGTGTGTGTGTGTGTGTGTGTGTGTGTGTGTGTGTGTGTGTGTGTGTGTGTGTGTGTGTGTGTGTGTGTGTGTGTGTGTGTGTGTGTGTGTGTGTGTGTGTGTGTGTGTGTGTGTGTGTGTGTGTGTGTGTGTGTACTCACCTAGTTGTATCTGCAGGATCGAGCATTGACTCTTGGATCCCGCCTTTCGAGCATCGGTTGTTTACAGCAATGACTATGGTCCTATTTCCCTATCATACCTAGTTTTAAAATTATGAATAGTATTTGCTTCCACAACCTGTTCCTTAAGTGCATTCCATTTTCCCACTACTCTCACGCTAAAAGAAAACTTCCTAACATCCCTGACTCATCTGAATTTTCAGCTTCCACCCATGTCCCCTCGTTCTGTTACTATTCTGTGGGAACATTTCGTCTATGTCCACTCTGTCAATCCCCCTGAGTATTTTATACGTTCCTGTCGTATCCCCCCTCTTCCTTCTTCTTTCTAGTGTCGTAAGGCACAGTTCCCTCAGGCGCTCCTCATACCCTATCCCTCGTAACTCTGGGACGAGTCTCGTTGCAAACCTTTGAACCTTTTCCAGTTACCTTATATGCTTCTTCAGATGGGGACTCCATGATGAGGCGCATACTCTAAGACTGGCCTCACGTAGGCAGTGTAAAGCGCCCTAAATGCCTCCTTACTTAGGTTTCTGAATGATATTCTAACTTTTGCCAGTGTAGAGTACGCTGCTGTCGTTATCCTATTTATATGGGCTTCAGGAGATAGATTAGGTGTTACGTCCACGCCCAGGTCTCGTTCTCGCGTCGTCACAGGTAGGCTGTTCCCCCTTCATTGTGTACTGTCCCTTTGGTCTCCTGTCTCCTAGTCCCATTTCCATAACTTAACATTTGCTCGTGTTGAACTCCAGTAGCTATTTCTCTGACCATCTCTGCAACCTGTTCAGGTCCTCTTGGAGGATCCTGCAATCTTCATCTGTCACAACTCTTCTCATCAACTTTGCGTCATCCGCAAACATCGACATGTAGGACTCTACTCCTGCAAACATGTCGTTAACATATACTAGAAATAGAATTGGTCCCAGCACTGATCCTTGTGGTACTCCACTTCTTACTCTTTGCCAGGACGACTTCTCGCCCCTTACCGCAACTCTTTGTCTCCTTCCTGTTAGGTAATTCCTTATCCATGCTAGGACCTTTCCTCCCACCCCCGCCTGCCTCTCGAGTTTGGACAGCAGTCTCATGTACGGTACTCTTTGAAAGGGTTTTTGGCAGTTCAGAAACATGCAGTCCACCCAACCATCTCTGTCCTGTCTTATCCTCGTTATTTTATCATAGAATTCCAAAAGGTTTGTTAGGCACGATTTCCCTTTCCAGAACCCATTTTGATGTTTGTTCACTAACCTAACGTTCTCCAGGTTTGCAACCAGTCGTAGCCTAATTATTCTTTCCAGTATTCTACAGGGGATGCTTGTCAGTGATACAGGTCTATAGTTAAGTGCCCCCCCTCCCTATCGTCTTTCTTGAAGATCGGTACGACATTTGCCTTTTTCCAGCAACTGGGCTGGAAGAAGGAAGAAGCTCTCCCGACATAGGTGAGTTTTTAAAGATGTCGGGAGAGGCCCTCAGCCGCAGGCCCTCAGCCAGAGGTACACTGAGGGCCTGCGCTGCTTCTTTTAGTATCCACAGTGATACTTTGTCTTGTCCAACTTCTTTAGTTGCATCCAGTGTTGTCAACTGTTTCATTACCTCCCCTGCTGTCACCTCTATATCTGATAGTCTTTCATCTAGGGTAACCCCTTCCAACAATTCGAGCTGCTCCGGCTCGGTAGTGAACACTCCATGGAAACTGGCATTCAGTGGCTCGCAGATTTTTTGTCACTTTCAGTATATGCCCCCTCTGTCTTCCTTAGTCTTGTCACTTGGTCGTTCACCGACATTTTTCTTCTTATATGGCTGTGTAGTAACTTAGGTTGCTTTTTCGCTTTGATCACAATATCGTTCTCATAGTCCCTTTCCGATGTTCGTCTTATGGTAATGTAATCGTTCCTAGCTCTGTTGCATCTGATCCTGTTGTCCTCTGTCCTTTGTCTTCTGTACTTCCTCCACTCCCGCCTGCTGGCTAGTTTTGCTTCCTGACACAGTCTATTAAACCATGGGTTATTATATTCCCTCTATTTTTTTTTCTTTTACTGTTGGTATAAATCTCTCTTCGGCTTCCTGGCTTTTCCGTATGACTAGGTCCATCATATCTTGGACCGTTTTTCCTCTAATTTCTTCCTCCCACTGCACTTCGCCCAGATAGTCCCTTTTCCTCCTATAGTCCCCTTTCTTGTAGACAACTCTCTTGTCCCATGGTCACATGTTTGAATTCCATCATGGAGTCAAAGACTAGGACACAATGGTCACTGGCTCCTACAGGTATTTCATGCTCCAAATTCTCGATGTCTTTACGTTCTGGGTGAAAATCAGGTCTAATATAGGTTCGGTGCATCTCCTCCTCTTTACTTTGTGTCTTCCTTCATGAGTTGTGTTAGGAAATTCCAGCCTATAACATCTACTAACTTTGCTCCCCACGTTTCGTCCTCTCCATGGGGATTCCTTGATTCCCAATTTATCTCTCCATGATTTATGGCCCCCATGACCAGCAGCTTCGCTCTCATTCTGTGAGCTAATGTTGCTGCCTTCTGCAGATCATCTATGCATGCCTTGTTGTTGTCATCATACTCCTGCCTGGGTCTTCTACTATTTGGTGGGGGATTGTAGATCATAATCTAAGATCATAATCTTTCTCCCATCTGCTGTCAGAGTTCTATTTATGAAGCTTGTGCTTTTATTGATAACCCGATTTCCCAGGTCATCAAATTTCCATTTCCGCTTTATTAGGAGTGCCACTCCCCCTCCCTGTCTCTGTGTCCTCCCTTTTCTTATCACCTGGTAGCCGTCTGGAGGGATTCCATTCGAGATCATGTCATTTATTTTAGTTTCCACTATTGCAACTATGTCAGGATCTGCCTCACTCTTTTATCTCTTCTGCTTTATTAGATACCCCATCAGCATTGGTGTACCAAACCTTGAGGTTCTTCATGGAAACTCTGGTACCAGAGTTTGCCCTTTCTCTGGGGGTCTGGGGGGATCCAGGGGGTGTCCGGGGGGTTAATGGAGTTTGGAGGGGTGCTTGGGAGGCGAATGGGGGCTGGGCATGAAGGAAGGAAGGAAGGAAGGAAGGAAGGAAGGAAGGAAGGAAGGAAGGAAGGAAGGAAGGAAGGAAGGAAGGAAGGAAGGAAGGAAGGAAGGGAGGAAGGAAGGAAGGAAGGAAGGAAAGTCTGGGGTAGTGCCTGGGTAGGCAGGTCTGGAGTAGGGAGAGCATACTGGGTCTGAAGATTAGGGAGGGTCTGAGAGGTATAGAAGGGTTGAGAGGTAGCGTAAGATTAAGAGTCAGATAGAGGTTGAGAAGTTGAGGGGGAGAAGGATATAGGGGGTAGGGGGGGGGGAAGAGGGGCGGCTGGAACATGGATATCGAGAGTCTGAGGGAGGTTGTATTAGTCAGGGGGAACTCAGGGGTAGGTGTGAGCATTGGGGCAGAAGGGGGAAAGAGGGAAATGAAGGAAGAGGTGGGGGGTCCCCCCATCACCCACGGGGGGTCCATGTGCCCCCCCCCCTCGCAAGGGTGGGGGTCACATGGAAGCAGAGAGGATGAGGAGGGGTGAGGGTTGTGCAGGTATTGGGGGTTGAGGGGGATGTGGGCTGGGCAGGTTTTGGGTGTTGAGGGAATGAGAGCTGGGTTGGTTTTGGGGGTTGAGGGGATGAGGGGGTCTTTGGAATGTTGGATGAAGCATATGGATTTGAATGCAATGGGGTCACAGGGGTCAGGGGAGGTGTTGGGGAGATTGGCAGGGGCAGGGAGGGCTGATTTGGGGAGGGAGTGGCCTGGGAAGCAGGTGTGAGCTGGTTAGCACGGGGTGGGTAAACACTGGGATGGGTAACTACGCTCAAATTGGAAGAGTTGTATCATGGAGGTTTGCTTGCCTTGTGGGCTATCTGTGCCTCTTTTGTCATGTATGTGTGTGTGTTGTTACGGTAATCTCCTGCTTAAGCAGTAGGTCCTGCCTGTTCCCTATACCGCCTATTCACTAACGTATCTGCATGCTCCATCATAAGGAATCAACATCAACGACAGCAACAATATGTGCTCAGAACGTATGGGGTGTCTAGACAAACACCACCCCCTCCACCCTCTAGTACCCGAGACACCTGGACACCTGGTATCTGGGTAGAGGCCTGACACCACACACCGGTCGACCAAATATTAACTGTTTGTTTAATTGCCGGACGATGGTTACCCACAACATTTGTGCCATCTACGCTGGCCTGCTCCATATATAAGGAGCTCACTAGCGTCCGGTCCTCAGAATACACTTCGTGTTCTCAGCTGCAGCAGCATACTCTCACTCTCCCCGGGATAACGTTTTCCTCCCCGGGTGTCGGTAGCACTCGTGCAGCTTTTGTATAATGTATTAATTGCACCTTTGTCATTAACGTAATTGTCACATGTTTATATTTCTCTTGTCAATTGTGTTTTAGCCAAGAGGATAAGGGGCTTTGTTTTGTATGTTTTTAAAGTCACTTTTTATATTATATTATATGTTTAAAGTTTTATTCTCTTTCTTTTACCCGCAGCTCTCACACAGTAGAGGACCTAAGCAGTCTTATTTACTTTGCTTTACTTTTTTTTGGTTTAATGTGCGATTGGCACAACACCAGCCAGAATCGCCACTGCTCGATTACAGATTTTCGTCACAGTGTGTACAGTCAGTCTAGGTGTATGTTTGTGTGTGTGTGTACTCACCTATTTGTGCTCACCTATTTGTGCTTGCGGGGGTTGAATTTTGGCTCTTTGGTCCCGCCTCTCAACTGTTAATCACTGGTGTACAGATGCCGAGCCTACTGGGCTCTATCATATCTACATTCGAAACTGTGTATGGAGTCAGCCTCCACCACATCACTGCCTAATGCATTCCATCCGTTAACTACTCTGACACTGAAAAAGTTCCTTCTAACGTCTCTGTGGCTCATGTGGGTACTCAGGTTCCACCTGTGTCCCCTTGTTCGCGTCCCACCAGTGTTGAATAGTTTATCCTTGTTTACCCGGTCGATTCCTCTGAGGATTTTGTATGTTGTGATCATGTCTCCCCTTACTCTTCTGTCTTCCAGTGCCGTAAGGTGCATTTCCCGTAGCCTTTTCTCGTAACTCATGCCTCTTAGTTCTGGGACTAGTCTAGTGGCATACCTTTGGACTTTTTCCAGCTTCGTCTTGTGCTTGACAAGGTACGGGCTCCATGCTGGGGCCGCATACTCCAGGATTGGTCTTACATATGTGGTGTACAAGATTCTGAATGATTCCTTACACAGGTTCCTGAACGCTGTTCTGATGTTAGCCAGCCTCGCATATGCCGCAGACGTTATTCTTTTTATGTGGGTTCAGGAGACAGGTTTGGTGTGATATCAACTCCTAGATCTTTCTCTCTGTCCGTTTCATTAAGTACTTCATCTCCTATTCTGTATCCTGTGTCTGGCCTCCTGTTTCCACTGCCTAGTTTCATTACCTTGCATTTACACGGGTTGAACTTCAACAGCCATTTGTTGGACCATTCACTCAGTCTGTCTAGGTCATCTTGTAGCCTCCTACTATCGTCCTCAGTTTCAATCCTCCTCATATTTTTTTGCATCATCGGCAAACATTGAGAGAAACGATTCTATACCCCCTGGGAGATCATTTACATATATTAGAAACAGTATAGGTCCAAGGACTGACCCCTGCGGGACTCCACTCGTAACGTCTCGCCAATCTGAGACCTCACCCCTCACACTGACTCGTTGTCTCCAGTTGCTTAGGTACTCCTTTATCCAATGGAGTACCTTCCCTTTCACTCCAGCCAGCATCTCCAACTTTTTCACTAGCCTCTTGTAGTGTGTGTGTGTGTGTGTGTGTGTGTGTGTGTGTGTGTGTATAGTCTGTATAGTTGTGTGTGTGTGTGTGTGTGTGTGTGTGTGAACAGTCAGTCAACTTGTGTGTATGTTCAGTCTGTTTATTTGTTTGCTTACACAATATATATATATATATATATATATATATATATATATATATATATATATATATATATATATATATATATATATATATATATATATATATATATATATATATATATATATTTAATATGTACAGTTTACCTACTTGCCTAGTTCGCCTTTTTGTACAGGGATATCGAAATTTCTGCTAAGTGTGTATTGAATTTCATCTTGCTCAAGAAAAATGTGTTTGGTTTACACTATGTTCTTTGTATTACCGAAATGAAAGTAACAATATCTAACCAAAGGTGTTTAGTTGTGCAGCGATTGTGTGAGACTCCGAGACTATAGGAGGAGGTGGTGGTGGGGGGGGGGGGAGGGTAGAGAGTAGTGTGGAGGAGACAATCATGGGTACAATTAGCAGTTGGGTGAGAAGGTTCTCGAAGATAACCATTTTTTCTCCTATCAACGTTTGCTTAATTAACTTTCTTTTACATTCGTCACTTTTATTCCGTCTAAACTTCATTTCATTCATTATTGAAAGATACACTATAATAATAATTCGAACGTTGTTTTATAATAATAATAATAATAATCAGAACGTTAATGTTATAATAATAATAATCAGAACGTTAATGTTATAATAATAATAATAATCAGAACGTTAATGTTATAATAATAATTAGGACGTTAGTGTTATAATAATTCGAATGTCACATTTTAATTAATTAGAACGTTCACATTAATAATTAGAACGTTCCATTATATTGATAATTAGGATGTTACATTATAATAATAATTACAGTGTAATAACAGGCTCTCTCTCTTGACCCAGAGCGCTCCCCAGTACACATTCCCGAGTCTTAGGCTTCATCACGAAATATTTCCCGCGCGCCCTCTACTGCCACTCCTGTATTTTGGTGTGGCCAAACTTGTCATGAACACGGCCGCCCCCCCCCCCCCTCACCGTCTCCTGTTCCGCCCTCACTACTCACATTACCGTCCGTGCCGTTGGCTCTGATGTACCGTCCAACTTGGAGCTGGGCCAAATCACCTGTGCGCCCCGCCTCCACTTCTGAAACCCCGCGCTTTTCAGATTAAATATTCGACTTAGGCTTCCTCGGTGTATTTTCGACATTTGTCTTGGAGAGTTTACGATCTGGCGTACATTCTCAGCCAGGCGCGCCAAGTGTGGTGATTGAAAGTGGTCCTTGTACGTTCTCCATCATCAGGCGTTCTCTGTTCTGGTTTTAATTGGTTGGTCGACTGTAACTTATTATAGTTTTAAATATTAATATAATTATGACAGTTATGGAAAGGCAAACTGGAAAAGTTCTATGATAAAGCTATTTAATGAGTACAAGCAATTTGTATAAACTGTCTCAGAAGCAGCTTGTATATAGTGATAAATATATAGCGACATATCCACAGTCAGTGCTCGTGCGAACATGCAATAAAGGCGAGTATTCACCGGGTTAGTGTAATGGGATGGACCCAATGAAACAATTACTTCGCTGATTCCCTTAACTTAATAACGGAAACTATCATCTATGCAACACTGATATCTTTAAGGGGGCATATCAATGTAAAATTAAAAGTGGTTCAATTTGCTTATAAATTTTTTTATGAAATGGTTATAGAAAGGGCTGCAGCTGGTCCAAGTTTCATCATCACACCCTAAACAGAAAAGGATAAAAAAAATAAACAACGAATTATGCAACGAATTTTCAAATAGTTTCAGGGAACACATGTGTTAACTAAAATCATTTCTATAACACTCAGATATTAAATTAAGCACATAATAAAGGATTCTAGTGATCAGTTTTATCAAAAAAGTGTTTAGTGCAATAATATAATTTTTCAAAGTTACCCTTCTAAAAAAATATGCAATATATGATATTTATAAATTTTTATGAAATCAACAAATAGACTTTGGACTAAAATGTCTACTAGATTCTGTAAAAGCACAAACGCTACATATAAGGTGTAATTTGCATGTAAATTGATTATTAAATGAAAGCTCTGAAGTAATTTGAAGGTGTAAATTACTTTCCAGAGTAAAATAAAGATCCAAGTTCGGCCACCTGTAGCTGAGCTTGACTTCGACAGATTTCGTTCATAATTGGCACCCTTGCAGATAGGTTTCCATTGAGCAAGGTGTGCAAGTTTCATGCAAATCCCTTGATAACAAACGAGAAAAAAATATTGGCCAAAGAAAAAAAAAAAAAAAAAAAAAAATTTTTTTTAAATATAAATATATTGCACATACATATTACAATTATTACAAGAGTTTGTGCTTCTACAGCACATAGTAGACATTTTAGTTGACATATGTGTTCCCTGAGATTATTTGAGAATGTTGAACATTCGTTGCATAATACGTTGTGTATTTTTTTTCTCCTTTTCTGTTTAGGGTGTGATGGTGAAACTTGGACCAGTTGCAGCCCTTTCTATAACCATTTCATAAAAAAATTTATAAGCAAATTGAACAACTTTTAATTTATAACGATTTAGAATGATATGCCCCCTTAAGCAAGAGACAAGAAAACGATGCAAATGACACCATCGAAACTCTTAAAAGCAATCTTGGGAGGGTAGTTTTAAGGTTACTGTTGGCAGGTTACTGTTGTCACAGATTAAGCACAACTGATGATACAGTAACATAATGCCCTCCTGGCATGAGATTGGACTAGAAAACGCCGATACACAACTCCGTTAATGCCATGTTTGGAGTAGGGTAATTGAGGAAAAGGCGCGTTGGAAATTCGATTATCAATGAGGGTGTGATCTTAGAAGTCCGTGATTCCCAACCATTTGTTTGTTTGGAAGAACCCTTGAAATATTTCGTAAAGTCACTAGGCTCCCATCTCTACCTGGTTGATATATTAGGCGCGACAAGGTGCCCCTGCCTGGTTGACATACTACAACTACAGATACTAAGGGATGGATACCATTCTACGACTACAGATACTATGGCATGGATACCACTACAACTACAGATACTATGGCATGGCTTACACTCTACAACTACAGATACTATGGCATGGATAACACTCTACAACTACAGATACTGAGGGATGGATACCACTAAAACTACAGATACTATGGCATGGATACCACTACAACTACAGATACTATGGTATGGATACCACTACAACTACAGATACTATGGTATGGATAACACTCTACAACTACAGATACTATGGGATGGATAGCTCTCGACAACTCCCAAATCAGATCTATAGTGGAGCACTCGCTACTAACATCATAAAAAGAAAGTTGAAACGCCATGCAACCTCTGAAGAGTCAACTAACACAACTCCTATACCCCCTATTAGTCTATTTTTCAGGAATTTCTTTTCGACAGCTCATAAAACGGAGGAAAGGGTCCTGAAAGATATTGTTGATAGCAACGTTATCCCTACAGACAAAAAACTGAAAATACAATTGACGATTTACTATAAAACCAATAAAACGGCCAACCTACTCATGAAAAACTCTTCAGACACAAAGCAGAACGCCTTGAAGGAAACCAACGTCGTCTATGCCTTCAAATGCCCACTTGGTGACTGTAAGCCCCAAAGAACTCAGTATATAGGCAAGACAACAAGGTCTCTTTTCAGGCGACTGACAATGCATAAGCAGCTGAGCGCCATCAAGGAACATATAATCTCCTCTCACAACTAGACTATCACCAGAGAAATCTTAACAAACAACACAGAAATCATCGATCGGTACAGTGATACCAGGCGGCTCGACATCTGCAAGGCACTACAGACCATTAACGCATAATGAATTTACTGTGAGAAATTCTCAGGATTTGTAAAAGAACTTTCCTCTTTAAATTTTGAGTTTCCAACTATAATGGCCAGTTTCGATGTTGAATCACTTTTTACTAATATTCCTTTGTTGGAAAACCATTGATATCTGTGTGAATCAATTATTTGCTGACACTAACTTAGTGTCTGGATTTTGTAGTAAAATATTCAGACGGCTGTTAGAAATAGCGGTTAAAGACTCCGTCTTTATGTTTAATAATAAATATTAGAAACAAATTGATGGAGTAGCAATGGGGTCTCCTTTTGTCGGAAAATCCGACACCATTTAATATATCATACAGACAGATAATAGCTGTGTTGTATAAACAAGTTACCCATAGAAAACGTAACTTGTAGTGGAATTACCGTCTAAAGAAAACGGGATATCATCACCACATTCCATTATAAATTCACCAGCTATTCTGCTGGGAATTATTCTTAAATACATTAGTCTTTGGACTTTACCATCATAAAAACATCTTATATAAATTAACTTAATTATCAATATTAAAGTAGAGTAAATGTGACCCTTCTATCACTTTCTGACATGTGGACAATGTAAGCCAGGCGTCAGAGTGAGGAAGGAGGGCAGCCATTGTTTTTTATACGAGACCAGAGGCTCACACGGGAGCAAATTCGGCTCCTGTTAATTTTACTTGGACGTAGTGTTATGGAAACTGAAAGTGTACCATTATCAACACGCTGTCTACAAATTCAAGTTAAGTGTCTATCCGAAACCCGTTTATCATTCATTTATGGCCATTAATGTCAGGATATAGGGTGGCCACGGTTAGATCACGAAATCGCCTCAAACTAAAGGTAATTAAGCCAGGTTTTCATGTTCCATGTACAGTTTTCTCTGAAATACTTGTCATATATAGAATCTGGCTTTACAGCTAGCGCCCTTTTGACAGGTCAAGACGAGGAAGCAAGATTTGTTGCACCAGTTACTGGGTGTTGGAAGCTACCTCAAAGAGGATAATTTGGTGTCTACACCCTAGTTATACCTGGTGGACTAACCTTGCTGTACTATAAGATAAGGAACCTTTTCAATGTATGTAGTTAATTCTGTAGTTTGATTGGCTGCATATAAATTCATTTAATAAACCCCCCCCCCTAATGTGTAGAGGATCGATTTGTGAGATTATGAGATTATTGCAGAAATACAGTCCACTTATCATATATACAAATTGCTATCGAAGTATATAAATTAACGTAAATATAAATTCATATAAATTAAATAAATATAAATCTCACAGGTCGGTACCCATAATATTTGGACCTTCGGAACCGGAATATTTGGTCCTTTGAACCCACATTTGGTCATCTTAGTACCGGATGAACCAGTTATCCAGTGGATTCATTAAATATACTAGTGCAGTGTTATTTAAACAAGGCTAGCCAGTCAAAGACAGCGGCGAAGCCTCGTGGGAGCTCAGGAGCCCCCCCTCAACTGAGTTCAGCCTCATCAGCGGTTTCATGCACACCCACAGATATTTGGTGGCGTGTTATTCTGTGAAATGACAGCGCTAATATAGAAGCCAGCCAAATTAGTGACTGTGTCCTCGCAAGATTGTTCACGGATTTTGTGGTGTTAAATTTCGCGAGAGATTATCTACGAATTTTGTGGAGTTTATTTCGCGAGGTCACTAATAATATTTAATACTTCTAGATAATATTAGAAGTTTCATAGAGGCTAATTAAGAGGCTATTATCAATAATTGTGTATATTATTTCTCCAAAATAGAGAATTATTTAATATATATTGCACTAGTGATCACAGTATAATATTTACTAATTGCCAACCCACAACAGGGTAGGATATTAACCATTGACTAGTTGAACTATTATCGTTCATCCTAGTCCCATTATTACCATAGTCAGTTGTACTATATTGAACAACCTAACACCATTAATGCATGGTCCAGACCCTATTTTGGGTGTAATTTTTATCAACTCGAGTTGAGTTGTATATATAATAATTTACTTATGATCATTACACCTTTGAGTGATTAATTAGTGTCTCTACCATCCTAGGGTGATATAGAAGAGCTAACCTAAAGGTACTTCCAGTGACACTGGTTTATCACTCAAATCATTAGTGTGTATGATTGTATATATATAATGTGTATTAATTTTAAGTGCTAACCTCTAGTAGAGGTAGGATTATTGCCTAGTGAGTGCAGAATTTACCCTAGGCTACCATTAGTGTTTGTTCAGTATTATGAGCAGCCCAAGTACAAGTCCCACAAGGCTTCACCAACGAGCCAGTATGGATAATGCAGGGAGAATGAAAAGAACCCTTGCAGGTCTTAAAGGCCACTTAACAAGACAGATCAAGAAATGTGAAGATTTGTCACAACAATCAACAGTTGATTATGCTGACCTGGAAAGCTATTATCAAGCAGCTGCAGGTAAATTTGAGCAAATCAAATGCCAAATAGCAACATATGTGGCTGAACTTGCCAACACCAATTTATCAGAAACAGAAATAGACGACATTATGGTTGATCTTGCGAATTATGAAGATCAGACTCAAGCCACATTACAGCCTTATGTCAAATTAATTGCCCAGAACAAGGCAGCAACAACAACAACAGTTGCATCTAATACGAGTCAAGCAGAAGCTCGACT
>NC_091153.1:11229930-11252430 GCF_040958095.1 Procambarus clarkii
CCCCCTGGAGGCCTGCTGCCTGTGCCTCCTTTAGGATGCCCCCCCCCACTTGGGGGCCTGCTGCCTGTGCCTCCTTCAGGTCGCCCCCTTGGGGGTCTGCTGCATCTGCCTCCTTTAGGATGCCCCCCCCCCCACTTGGGGACCTGCTGCCTGTGCCTCCTTCAGGATGCCCCCTGGAGGCCTGCTGTCTGTGCCTCCTTCAAGACGCCCCCTGGGGACCTGTTGCCTGTGCCACCTTCAGGACGCCCCCCCCCCTGGGGACATACTGCCTGTGCCTCCTTCAGGACGTCCCCCTGGGGGTCTGTTGCCTGTGCCTCCTTCAGGACGCCCCCCCCCTTGGGGACATGCTGCCTGTGCCTAATTCAGGACGTCCCCCTGGGGGCCTGTTGCCTGTGCCTCTCAGGACGCTCCCCCCCTGGGGGCCTGCTGCCTGTGCCTTTTTCAGGACGCCCTCTGGGGGGGGCCTGCTGTCTTGCCTCCTTCAGGACGCACCTCCTGGGAGCCTGCTGCCTGTGCCTCCTTCCGGACGCACCTCCAGGGAGCCTGCTGCCTGTGCCTCCTTCAGGATGCACCTCCTGGGGACCTGCTACCTGTGCCTCCTTCAGGACGCCCCACCCATGGGGGCCTGCTGCCTGTGCCTCCTTCAGGACGCCCCCTGGGGGCCTGCTGCCTGTGCCTCCTTCGGGACGTCCCCTGGGGGCCTGCTGCCTGTGCTTTCTTCAGGACGACCCCTGGGGGCCTGCTACCTGTGCCTCCTTCAGGACGCCCCCCCCCCTGGAGGCCTGTCACCTGTGCTTTTTTCAGGACGCCCCTTGGGGGCCTGCTGCCTATGCCTCCTTCAGGACGCTCCCTGGGAGCCTGCTGCCTGTGCCTCTTTCAGGAGGCCCCCTGGGGGCCTGTTGCCTGTGCCTCTCTGGACGCTCCCCCTGGGGCCCTGCTGCCTGTGCCTCCTTCAGGATGCCCCCCCTGGGGACCTGCTGCCTGTGCCTCTCAGGACGCTCCCCCTCTAGGGGGCCTGCTGCCTGTGCCCCCTTCAGGAGGCCCCCCTGGGAGCCTGCTGCCTGTGCCTCCTTCAGGACGCCCCCCCCCTTGGGGGCCTGCCGCTTGAGCCTCCTTCAGGTGGCCCCATTGGGGGCCTGCTGCCTCCTTCAGGTCGCCCCTTTGAGGCCTGCTACCTGTTTCTCCTTCAGGACACCCCCTGGGGGCGTGCTGCCTGTGCCTCTCAGGATGCTCCCCCTGGGGGCATGCTGCCTGTGACTCCTTCAGGACACCCCCTGGGGCCTGCTGCCTGTGCCTCTTTCAGGAGGCCCCCTGGGGGCCTGTTGCCTGTGCCTCCTTCAGGACGCCCCCCCTGGGGGCCTGTTGCCTGTGCCTCCTTCAGGACGCCCCCTGGGGGCCCTGCTGCCTGTGCCTTCTTCAGGATGCCCCGCCTTGGGGCCTGCTTCCTGTGCCTCCTTCAGGACGCCCCCCTGGGGGCCTGCTACCTGTGCCACTTTCATGTCGCCCCCGGGGGGGCCTACTGTCTGAGCACAATTCAAGGGGTATCCACTGATACCGTGACAGGAAGCCTGCTTTGGACACCGAAGCTGCGCGCGCAGCACTGGACAGTGGCGGCAATTTAATGCCACTTAGTTTACCTTGTTGATGGGGTTCTAGGAGTTCTTCTACTCTCCAAGCCCGGCCCGAGGCTAGGCTTGACTTGTGAGAGTTTGGTCCACTAGGCTGTTGCTTGGAGCGGCCCGCAGGCCCACATATCCACCACAGCCCGGTTGGTCCGGCACTCCTTGGAGGAATAAATCTAGTTTCCTCATGAAGATGTCCACGGTTGTTCCGGCAATATTTCTTATGCTCGCTGGGAGGGTGTTGAACAACCGTGGACCTCTGATGTTTATACAGTGCTCTCTGATTGTGCCTACGGTACCCCTGCTTTTCACTGACTCTATTCTGCATTTCTTCCATATCGTTCACTCCAGTACGTTGTTATTTACCCGTGTTGATTTGGTTCTTGGCCCTCTAGCATCTTCCAGGTGTGTCTTATTTTATATCTCTCTTCTTTCTAGTAGTATATTTGGAGGGCTTTGAGACGATCCCAATAGTTTTGGTGCTTTATCGCGTCTATGCGTGCCGTATATGTTCTCTGTATTCCCTCTATTTCAGCAATCTCTCCTGCTCTGAAGGGGGAAGTGAGTACTGAGCAGTACTCAAGTCGGGACAACACAAGTGACTTGAAGAGTACAACCATTGTGATTCGTGTGAGCTTGTGTGAGGTTCGTTTGCCAATTTCCTAATTTCTAATTTCATGATGGAATTGACTAACCATTAGGGTTCGAATCAATTAGTTTATCTGAAAATGTGTTTCTGCAGAGGGAATGTATCTTTTCAATTGGCTGTAAACCTAATTTCGTTTTAATTAGTTTCTGCAAAGTCAAATTAAAATTGGTCAACGATGTTACGTTGGAGTGAGACGGTTTAGTGTTATTGTTTCACATTATACTGAGGAGTTCTCGATGTGAGCTTGTGTGTGTGTGTGTGTATGTGTGCGTGTGTGTGTGTGAGTGTGTGTGTGGTGTGTGTGTGTGTGTGTGTGTGTGTGTGTGTGTGTGTGTGTGTGTGGTGTGTGTGTGTGTGTGTGTGTGTGTGTGTGTATGTATGTGTGTGTGTGTGTGTGTGTGTGTGTGTGTGTGTGTGTGTGTGTGTGTGTGTGTGTGTGTGTGTGTGTGTGTGTGTGTGTACTCACCTAGTTGCACTCACCTAGTTGTGTTTGCGGGGGTTGAGCTCTGGCTCTTTGGTCCCGCCTCTCAACCGTCAATCAACAGGTGTACAGATTCCTGAGCCTATCGGGCTCTATCATATCTACACTTGAAACTGTGTATGGAGTCAGCCTCCACCACATCACTGCCTAATGCATTCCATTTGTCAACCACTCTGACACTAAAAAAGTTCTTTCTAATATCTCTGTGGCTCATTTGGGCACTCAGTTTCCACCTGTGTCCCCATGTGCGTGTTCTCCTTGTGTTAAATAGACTGTCTTTATCTACCCTATCAATTCCCTTCAGAATCTTGAATGTGGTGATCATGTTGCCCCTAACTCTTCTGTCTTCCAGCGAAGTGAGGTTTAATTCTCGTAGTCTCTCCTCGTAGCTCATACCTCTCAGCTCGGGTACTAGTCTGGTGGCAAACCTTTGAACCTTTTCCAGTTTAGTCTTATCCTTGACTAGATATGGACTCCATGCTGGGGCTGCATACTCCAGGATTGGCCTGAAATATGTGGTATACAAAGTTCTGAATGATTCTTTACACAAGTTTCTGAATGCCGTTCGTATGTTGGCCAGCCTGGCATATGCCGCTGATGTTATTTGCTTGATATGTGCTGCAGGAGACAGGTCTGGCGTGATATCAACCCCCAAGTCTTTTTCCTTCTCTGACTCCTGAAGAATTCCCTCTCCCAGATGATACCTTGTATCTGGCCTCCTGCTCCCTACACCTATCTTCATTACATTACATTTGGTCGGGTTAAACTCTAACAACCATTTGTTCGACCATTCCTTCAGCTTGTCTAGGTCTTCTTGAAGCCTCAAACAGTCCTCTTCTGTTTTAATCCTTCTCATAATTTTAGCATCGTCCGCAAACATTGAGAGAAATGAATCGATACCCTCCGGGAGATCATTTACATATATCAGAAACAAGATAAGACCGAGTACAGAGCCCTGTGGGACTCCACTGGTGACTTCACGCCAATCGGAGGTCTCACCCCTCACCGTAACTCTCTGCTTCCTATTGCTTAGATACTCCCTTATCCACTGGAGCACCTTACCAGCTACACTTGCCTGTCTCTCCAGCTTATGTACCAGCCTCTTATGCGGTACTGTGTCAAAGGCTTTCCGACAATCCAAGAAAATGCAGTCCGCCCAGCCCTCTCTTTCTTGCTTAATCTTTGTCACCTGATCGTAGAATTCTATCAAGCCTGTAAGGCAAGATTTACCCTCCCTGAACCCATGTTGGCGATTTGTCACGAAGTCCCTTCTCTCCAGATGCGTTACCAGGTTTTTTCTCACGATCTTTTCCATCACCTTGCATGGTATACAAGTCAAGGACACTGGCCTGTAGTTCAGTGCCTCTTGCCTGTCGCCCTTTTTGTATATTGGGACCACATTCGCCGTCTTCCATATTTCTGGTAGGTCTCCCGTCTCCAGTGACTTACTATACACTATGGAGAGTGGCAAGCAAAGTGCCTCTGCACACTCTTTCAGTACCCATGATGAGATCCCATCTGGACCAACAGCCTTTCTAACATCCAGATCCAGCAGGTGTCTCTTGACCTCCTCTCTCGTAATTTCGAACTCTTCCAAGGCCGCCTGGTTTACCTCCCTTTCTCCTAGCACAGTGACCTCACCTTGTTCTATTGTGAAGACCTCCTGGAACCTCACACACACACATTAATTAGAGTGTGTGTGTGTGTGTGTGTGTGTGTTGTGTGTGTGTGGTGTGTGTGTGTGTGTGTGTGTGTGTGTGTGTGTGTGTGTGTGTGTGTGTGTGTGTGTGTGTGTGGTGTGTGTGTGTGTGTGTGTGTGTGGTGTGTGTGTGTGTGTGTGTGTGTGTGTGTGTGTGTGTGTGTGTGTGTGTGTGTGTGTGTGTGTGTACTCACCTAGTTGTATCTGCAGGATCGAGCATTGACTCTTGGATCCCGCCTTTCGAGCATCGGTTGTTTACAGCAATGACTATGGTCCTATTTCCCTATCATACCTAGTTTTAAAATTATGAATAGTATTTGCTTCCACAACCTGTTCCTTAAGTGCATTCCATTTTCCCACTACTCTCACGCTAAAAGAAAACTTCCTAACATCCCTGACTCATCTGAATTTTCAGCTTCCACCCATGTCCCCTCGTTCTGTTACTATTCTGTGGGAACATTTCGTCTATGTCCACTCTGTCAATCCCCCTGAGTATTTTATACGTTCCTGTCGTATCCCCCCTCTTCCTTCTTCTTTCTAGTGTCGTAAGGCACAGTTCCCTCAGGCGCTCCTCATACCCTATCCCTCGTAACTCTGGGACGAGTCTCGTTGCAAACCTTTGAACCTTTTCCAGTTACCTTATATGCTTCTTCAGATGGGGACTCCATGATGAGGCGCATACTCTAAGACTGGCCTCACGTAGGCAGTGTAAAGCGCCCTAAATGCCTCCTTACTTAGGTTTCTGAATGATATTCTAACTTTTGCCAGTGTAGAGTACGCTGCTGTCGTTATCCTATTTATATGGGCTTCAGGAGATAGATTAGGTGTTACGTCCACGCCCAGGTCTCGTTCTCGCGTCGTCACAGGTAGGCTGTTCCCCCTTCATTGTGTACTGTCCCTTTGGTCTCCTGTCTCCTAGTCCCATTTCCATAACTTAACATTTGCTCGTGTTGAACTCCAGTAGCTATTTCTCTGACCATCTCTGCAACCTGTTCAGGTCCTCTTGGAGGATCCTGCAATCTTCATCTGTCACAACTCTTCTCATCAACTTTGCGTCATCCGCAAACATCGACATGTAGGACTCTACTCCTGCAAACATGTCGTTAACATATACTAGAAATAGAATTGGTCCCAGCACTGATCCTTGTGGTACTCCACTTCTTACTCTTTGCCAGGACGACTTCTCGCCCCTTACCGCAACTCTTTGTCTCCTTCCTGTTAGGTAATTCCTTATCCATGCTAGGACCTTTCCTCCCACCCCCGCCTGCCTCTCGAGTTTGGACAGCAGTCTCATGTACGGTACTCTTTGAAAGGGTTTTTGGCAGTTCAGAAACATGCAGTCCACCCAACCATCTCTGTCCTGTCTTATCCTCGTTATTTTATCATAGAATTCCAAAAGGTTTGTTAGGCACGATTTCCCTTTCCAGAACCCATTTTGATGTTTGTTCACTAACCTAACGTTCTCCAGGTTTGCAACCAGTCGTAGCCTAATTATTCTTTCCAGTATTCTACAGGGGATGCTTGTCAGTGATACAGGTCTATAGTTAAGTGCCCCCCCTCCCTATCGTCTTTCTTGAAGATCGGTACGACATTTGCCTTTTTCCAGCAACTGGGCTGGAAGAAGGAAGAAGCTCTCCCGACATAGGTGAGTTTTTAAAGATGTCGGGAGAGGCCCTCAGCCGCAGGCCCTCAGCCAGAGGTACACTGAGGGCCTGCGCTGCTTCTTTTAGTATCCACAGTGATACTTTGTCTTGTCCAACTTCTTTAGTTGCATCCAGTGTTGTCAACTGTTTCATTACCTCCCCTGCTGTCACCTCTATATCTGATAGTCTTTCATCTAGGGTAACCCCTTCCAACAATTCGAGCTGCTCCGGCTCGGTAGTGAACACTCCATGGAAACTGGCATTCAGTGGCTCGCAGATTTTTTGTCACTTTCAGTATATGCCCCCTCTGTCTTCCTTAGTCTTGTCACTTGGTCGTTCACCGACATTTTTCTTCTTATATGGCTGTGTAGTAACTTAGGTTGCTTTTTCGCTTTGATCACAATATCGTTCTCATAGTCCCTTTCCGATGTTCGTCTTATGGTAATGTAATCGTTCCTAGCTCTGTTGCATCTGATCCTGTTGTCCTCTGTCCTTTGTCTTCTGTACTTCCTCCACTCCCGCCTGCTGGCTAGTTTTGCTTCCTGACACAGTCTATTAAACCATGGGTTATTATATTCCCTCTATTTTTTTTTCTTTTACTGTTGGTATAAATCTCTCTTCGGCTTCCTGGCTTTTCCGTATGACTAGGTCCATCATATCTTGGACCGTTTTTCCTCTAATTTCTTCCTCCCACTGCACTTCGCCCAGATAGTCCCTTTTCCTCCTATAGTCCCCTTTCTTGTAGACAACTCTCTTGTCCCATGGTCACATGTTTGAATTCCATCATGGAGTCAAAGACTAGGACACAATGGTCACTGGCTCCTACAGGTATTTCATGCTCCAAATTCTCGATGTCTTTACGTTCTGGGTGAAAATCAGGTCTAATATAGGTTCGGTGCATCTCCTCCTCTTTACTTTGTGTCTTCCTTCATGAGTTGTGTTAGGAAATTCCAGCCTATAACATCTACTAACTTTGCTCCCCACGTTTCGTCCTCTCCATGGGGATTCCTTGATTCCCAATTTATCTCTCCATGATTTATGGCCCCCATGACCAGCAGCTTCGCTCTCATTCTGTGAGCTAATGTTGCTGCCTTCTGCAGATCATCTATGCATGCCTTGTTGTTGTCATCATACTCCTGCCTGGGTCTTCTACTATTTGGTGGGGGATTGTAGATCATAATCTAAGATCATAATCTTTCTCCCATCTGCTGTCAGAGTTCTATTTATGAAGCTTGTGCTTTTATTGATAACCCGATTTCCCAGGTCATCAAATTTCCATTTCCGCTTTATTAGGAGTGCCACTCCCCCTCCCTGTCTCTGTGTCCTCCCTTTTCTTATCACCTGGTAGCCGTCTGGAGGGATTCCATTCGAGATCATGTCATTTATTTTAGTTTCCACTATTGCAACTATGTCAGGATCTGCCTCACTCTTTTATCTCTTCTGCTTTATTAGATACCCCATCAGCATTGGTGTACCAAACCTTGAGGTTCTTCATGGAAACTCTGGTACCAGAGTTTGCCCTTTCTCTGGGGGTCTGGGGGGATCCAGGGGGTGTCCGGGGGGTTAATGGAGTTTGGAGGGGTGCTTGGGAGGCGAATGGGGGCTGGGCATGAAGGAAGGAAGGAAGGAAGGAAGGAAGGAAGGAAGGAAGGAAGGAAGGAAGGAAGGAAGGAAGGAAGGAAGGAAGGAAGGAAGGAAGGAAGGGAGGAAGGAAGGAAGGAAGGAAGGAAAGTCTGGGGTAGTGCCTGGGTAGGCAGGTCTGGAGTAGGGAGAGCATACTGGGTCTGAAGATTAGGGAGGGTCTGAGAGGTATAGAAGGGTTGAGAGGTAGCGTAAGATTAAGAGTCAGATAGAGGTTGAGAAGTTGAGGGGGAGAAGGATATAGGGGGTAGGGGGGGGGGAAGAGGGGCGGCTGGAACATGGATATCGAGAGTCTGAGGGAGGTTGTATTAGTCAGGGGGAACTCAGGGGTAGGTGTGAGCATTGGGGCAGAAGGGGGAAAGAGGGAAATGAAGGAAGAGGTGGGGGGTCCCCCCATCACCCACGGGGGGTCCATGTGCCCCCCCCCCCCTCGCAAGGGTGGGGGTCACATGGAAGCAGAGAGGATGAGGAGGGGTGAGGGTTGTGCAGGTATTGGGGGTTGAGGGGGATGTGGGCTGGGCAGGTTTTGGGTGTTGAGGGAATGAGAGCTGGGTTGGTTTTGGGGGTTGAGGGGATGAGGGGGTCTTTGGAATGTTGGATGAAGCATATGGATTTGAATGCAATGGGGTCACAGGGGTCAGGGGAGGTGTTGGGGAGATTGGCAGGGGCAGGGAGGGCTGATTTGGGGAGGGAGTGGCCTGGGAAGCAGGTGTGAGCTGGTTAGCACGGGGTGGGTAAACACTGGGATGGGTAACTACGCTCAAATTGGAAGAGTTGTATCATGGAGGTTTGCTTGCCTTGTGGGCTATCTGTGCCTCTTTTGTCATGTATGTGTGTGTGTTGTTACGGTAATCTCCTGCTTAAGCAGTAGGTCCTGCCTGTTCCCTATACCGCCTATTCACTAACGTATCTGCATGCTCCATCATAAGGAATCAACATCAACGACAGCAACAATATGTGCTCAGAACGTATGGGGTGTCTAGACAAACACCACCCCCTCCACCCCTCTAGTACCCGAGACACCTGGACACCTGGTATCTGGGTAGAGGCCTGACACCACACACCGGTCGACCAAATATTAACTGTTTGTTTAATTGCCGGGACGATGGTTACCCACAACATTTGTGCCATCTACGCTGGCCTGCTCCATATATAAGGAGCTCACTAGCGTCCGGTCCTCAGAATACACTTCGTGTTCTCAGCTGCAGCAGCATACTCTCACTCTCCCCGGGATAACGTTTTCCCTCCCGGGTGTCGGTAGCACTCGTGCAGCTTTTGTATAATGTATTAATTGCACCTTTGTCATTAACGTAATTGTCACATGTTTATATTTCTCTTGTCAATTGTGTTTTAGCCAAGAGGCTAAGGGGCTTTGTTTTGTATGTTTTTAAAGTCACTTTTTATATTATATTATATGTTTAAAGTTTTATTCTCTTTCTTTTACCCGCAGCTCTCACACAGTAGAGGACCTAAGCAGTCTTATTTACTTTGCTTTACTTTTTTTTGGTTTAATGTGCGATTGGCACAACACCAGCCAGAATCGCCACTGCTCGATTACAGATTTTCGTCACAGTGTGTACAGTCAGTCTAGGTGTATGTTTGTGTGTGTGTGTACTCACCTATTTGTGCTCACCTATTTGTGCTTGCGGGGGTTGAATTTTGGCTCTTTGGTCCCGCCTCTCAACTGTTAATCACTGGTGTACAGATGCCGAGCCTACTGGGCTCTATCATATCTACATTCGAAACTGTGTATGGAGTCAGCCTCCACCACATCACTGCCTAATGCATTCCATCCGTTAACTACTCTGACACTGAAAAAGTTCCTTCTAACGTCTCTGTGGCTCATGTGGGTACTCAGGTTCCACCTGTGTCCCCTTGTTCGCGTCCCACCAGTGTTGAATAGTTTATCCTTGTTTACCCGGTCGATTCCTCTGAGGATTTTGTATGTTGTGATCATGTCTCCCCTTACTCTTCTGTCTTCCAGTGCCGTAAGGTGCATTTCCCGTAGCCTTTTCTCGTAACTCATGCCTCTTAGTTCTGGGACTAGTCTAGTGGCATACCTTTGGACTTTTCCAGCTTCGTCTTGTGCTTGACAAGGTACGGGCTCCATGCTGGGGCCGCATACTCCAGGATTGGTCTTACATATGTGGTGTACAAGATTCTGAATGATTCCTTACACAGGTTCCTGAACGCTGTTCTGATGTTAGCCAGCCTCGCATATGCCGCAGACGTTATTCTTTTTATGTGGGTTCAGGAGACAGGTTTGGTGTGATATCAACTCCTAGATCTTTCTCTCTGTCCGTTTCATTAAGTACTTCATCTCCTATTCTGTATCCTGTGTCTGGCCTCCTGTTTCCACTGCCTAGTTTCATTACCTTGCATTTACACGGGTTGAACTTCAACAGCCATTTGTTGGACCATTCACTCAGTCTGTCTAGGTCATCTTGTAGCCTCCTACTATCGTCCTCAGTTTCAATCCTCCTCATATTTTTTTGCATCATCGGCAAACATTGAGAGAAACGATTCTATACCCCCTGGGAGATCATTTACATATATTAGAAACAGTATAGGTCCAAGGACTGACCCCTGCGGGACTCCACTCGTAACGTCTCGCCAATCTGAGACCTCACCCCTCACACTGACTCGTTGTCTCCAGTTGCTTAGGTACTCCTTTATCCAATGGAGTACCTTCCCTTTCACTCCAGCCAGCATCTCCAACTTTTTCACTAGCCTCTTGTAGTGTGTGTGTGTGTGTGTGTGTGTGTGTGTGTGTGTGTGTATAGTCTGTATAGTTGTGTGTGTGTGTGTGTGTGTGTGTGTGTGTGAACAGTCAGTCAACTTGTGTGTATGTTCAGTCTGTTTATTTGTTTGCTTACACAATATATATATATATATATATATATATATATATATATATATATATATATATATATATATATATATATATATATATATATATATATATATATATATATATATATATATATTTAATATGTACAGTTTACCTACTTGCCTAGTTCGCCTTTTTGTACAGGGATATCGAAATTTCTGCTAAGTGTGTATTGAATTTCATCTTGCTCAAGAAAATGTGTTTGGTTTACACTATGTTCTTTGTATTACCGAAATGAAAGTAACAATATCTAACCAAAGGTGTTTAGTTGTGCAGCGATTGTGTGAGACTCCGAGGACTATAGGAGGAGGTGGTGGTGGGGGGGGGGGGGAGGGTAGAGAGTAGTGTGGAGGAGACAATCATGGGTACAATTAGCAGTTGGGTGAGAAGGTTCTCGAAGATAACCATTTTTCTCCTATCAACGTTTGCTTAATTAACTTTCTTTTACATTCGTCACTTTTATTCCGTCTAAACTTCATTTCATTCATTATTGAAAGATACACTATAATAATAATTCGAACGTTGTTTTATAATAATAATAATAATAATCAGAACGTTAATGTTATAATAATAATAATCAGAACGTTAATGTTATAATAATAATAATAATCAGAACGTTAATGTTATAATAATAATTAGGACGTTAGTGTTATAATAATTCGAATGTCACATTTTAATTAATTAGAACGTTCACATTAATAATTAGAACGTTCCATTATATTGATAATTAGGATGTTACATTATAATAATAATTACAGTGTAATAACAGGCTCTCTCTCTTGACCCAGAGCGCTCCCCAGTACACATTCCCGAGTCTTAGGCTTCATCACGAAATATTTCCCGCGCGCCCTCTACTGCCACTCCTGTATTTTGGTGTGGCCAAACTTGTCATGAACACGGCCGCCCCCCCCCCCCCCTCACCGTCTCCTGTTCCGCCCTCACTACTCACATTACCGTCCGTGCCGTTGGCTCTGATGTACCGTCCAACTTGGAGCTGGCCAAATCACCTGTGCGCCCCGCCTCCACTTCTGAAACCCCGCGCTTTTCAGATTAAATATTCGACTTAGGCTTCCTCGGTGTATTTTCGACATTTGTCTTGGAGAGTTTACGATCTGGCGTACATTCTCAGCCAGGCGCGCCAAGTGTGGTGATTGAAAGTGGTCCTTGTACGTTCTCCATCATCAGGCGTTCTCTGTTCTGGTTTTAATTGGTTGGTCGACTGTAACTTATTATAGTTTTAAATATTAATATAATTATGACAGTTATGGAAAGGCAAACTGGAAAAGTTCTATGATAAAGCTATTTAATGAGTACAAGCAATTTGTATAAACTGTCTCAGAAGCAGCTTGTATATAGTGATAAATATATAGCGACATATCCACAGTCAGTGCTCGTGCGAACATGCAATAAAGGCGAGTATTCACCGGGTTAGTGTAATGGGATGGACCCAATGAAACAATTACTTCGCTGATTCCCTTAACTTAATAACGGAAACTATCATCTATGCAACACTGATATCTTTAAGGGGGCATATCAATGTAAAATTAAAAGTGGTTCAATTTGCTTATAAATTTTTTTTATGAAATGGTTATAGAAAGGGCTGCAGCTGGTCCAAGTTTCATCATCACACCCTAAACAGAAAAGGATAAAAAAATAAACAACGAATTATGCAACGAATTTTCAAATAGTTTCAGGGAACACATGTGTTAACTAAAATCATTTCTATAACACTCAGATATTAAATTAAGCACATAATAAAGGATTCTAGTGATCAGTTTTATCAAAAAAGTGTTTAGTGCAATAATATAATTTTTCAAAGTTACCCTTCTAAAAAAATATGCAATATATGATATTTATAAATTTTTATGAAATCAACAAATAGACTTTGGACTAAAATGTCTACTAGATTCTGTAAAAGCACAAACGCTACATATAAGGTGTAATTTGCATGTAAATTGATTATTAAATGAAAGCTCTGAAGTAATTTGAAGGTGTAAATTACTTTCCAGAGTAAAATAAAGATCCAAGTTCGGCCACCTGTAGCTGAGCTTGACTTCGACAGATTTCGTTCATAATTGGCACCCTTGCAGATAGGTTTCCATTGAGCAAGGTGTGCAAGTTTTCATGCAAATCCCTTGATAACAAACGAGAAAAAAATATTGGCCAAAGAAAAAAAAAAAAAAAAAAAAAAAATTTTTTTTTAAATATAAATATATTGCACATACATATTACAATTATTACAAGAGTTTGTGCTTCTACAGCACATAGTAGACATTTTAGTTGACATATGTGTTCCCTGAGATTATTTGAGAATGTTGAACATTCGTTGCATAATACGTTGTGTATTTTTTTTCTCCTTTTCTGTTTAGGATGTGATGGTGAAACTTGGACCAGTTGCAGCCCTTTCTATAACCATTTCATAAAAAAATTTATAAGCAAATTGAACAACTTTTAATTTATAACGATTTAGAATGATATGCCCCCTTAAGCAAGAGACAAGAAAACGATGCAAATGACACCATCGAAACTCTTAAAAGCAATCTTGGGAGGGTAGTTTTAAGGTTACTGTTGGCAGGTTACTGTTGTCACAGATTAAGCACAACTGATGATACAGTAACATAATGCCCTCCTGGCATGAGATTGGACTAGAAAACGCCGATACACAAACTCCGTTAATGCCATGTTTGGAGTAGGGTAATTGAGGAAAAGGCGCGTTGGAAATTCGATTATCAATGAGGGTGTGATCTTAGAAGTCCGTGATTCCCAACCATTTGTTTGTTTGGAAGAACCCTTGAAATATTTCGTAAAGTCACTAGGCTCCCATCTCTACCTGGTTGATATATTAGGCGCGACAAGGTGCCCCTGCCTGGTTGACATACTACAACTACAGATACTAAGGGATGGATACCATTCTACGACTACAGATACTATGGCATGGATACCACTACAACTACAGATACTATGGCATGGCTTACACTCTACAACTACAGATACTATGGCATGGATAACACTCTACAACTACAGATACTGAGGGATGGATACCACTAAAACTACAGATACTATGGCATGGATACCACTACAACTACAGATACTATGGTATGGATACCACTACAACTACAGATACTATGGTATGGATAACACTCTACAACTACAGATACTATGGGATGGATAGCTCTCGACAACTCCCAAATCAGATCTATAGTGGAGCACTCGCTACTAACATCATAAAAAGAAAGTTGAAACGCCATGCAACCTCTGAAGAGTCAACTAACACAACTCCTATACCCCCTATTAGTCTATTTTTCAGGAATTTCTTTTCGACAGCTCATAAAACGGAGGAAAGGGTCCTGAAAGATATTGTTGATAGCAACGTTATCCCTACAGACAAAAAACTGAAAATACAATTGACGATTTACTATAAAACCAATAAAACGGCCAACCTACTCATGAAAAACTCTTCAGACACAAAGCAGAACGCCTTGAAGGAAACCAACGTCGTCTATGCCTTCAAATGCCCACTTGGTGACTGTAAGCCCCAAAGAACTCAGTATATAGGCAAGACAACAAGGTCTCTTTTCAGGCGACTGACAATGCATAAGCAGCTGAGCGCCATCAAGGAACATATAATCTCCTCTCACAACTAGACTATCACCAGAGAAATCTTAACAAACAACACAGAAATCATCGATCGGTACAGTGATACCAGGCGGCTCGACATCTGCAAGGCACTACAGACCATTAACGCATAATGAATTTACTGTGAGAAATTCTCAGGATTTTGTAAAAGAACTTTCCTCTTTAAATTTTGAGTTTCCAACTATAATGGCCAGTTTCGATGTTGAATCACTTTTTACTAATATTCCTTTGTTGGAAACCATTGATATCTGTGTGAATCAATTATTTGCTGACACTAACTTAGTGTCTGGATTTTGTAGTAAAATATTCAGACGGCTGTTAGAAATAGCGGTTAAAGACTCCGTCTTTATGTTTAATAATAAATATTAGAAACAAATTGATGGAGTAGCAATGGGGTCTCCTTTTGTCGGAAAATCCGACACCATTTAATATATCATACAGACAGATAATAGCTGTGTTGTATAAACAAGTTACCCATAGAAAACGTAACTTGTAGTGGAATTACCGTCTAAAGAAAACGGGATATCATCACCACATTCCATTATAAATTCACCAGCTATTCTGCTGGGAATTATTCTTAAATACATTAGTCTTTGGACTTTACCATCATAAAAACATCTTATATAAATTACTTAATTATCAATATTAAAGTAGAGTAAATGTGACCCTTCTATCACTTTCTGACATGTGGACAATGTAAGCCAGGCGTCAGAGTGAGGAAGGAGGGCAGCCATTGTTTTTATACGAGACCAGAGGCTCACACGGGAGCAAATTCGGCTCCTGTTAATTTTACTTGGACGTAGTGTTATGGAAACTGAAAGTGTACCATTATCAACACGCTGTCTACAAATTCAAGTTAAGTGTCTATCCGAAACCCGTTTATCATTCATTTATGGCCATTAATGTCAGGATATAGGGTGGCCCGGTTAGATCACGAAATCGCCTCAAACTAAAGGTAATTAAGCCAGGTTTTCATGTTCCATGTACAGTGTTCTCTGAAATACTTGTCATATATAGAATCTGGCTTTACAGCTAGCGCCCTTTTGACAGGTCAAGACGAGGAAGCAAGATTTGTGCACCAGTTACTGGGTGTTGGAAGCTACCTCAAAGAGGATAATTTGGTGTCTACACCCTAGTTATACCTGGTGGACTAACCTGCTGTACTATAAGATAAGGAACCTTTTCAATGTATGTAGTTAATTCTGTAGTTTGATTGGCTGCATATAAATTCATTTAATAAACCCCCCCCCCCTAATGTGTAGAGGATCGATTTGTGAGATTATGAGATTATTGCAGAAATACAGTCCACTTATCATTATACAAATTGCTATCGAAGTATATAAATTAACGTAAATATAAATTCATATAAATTAAATAAATATAAATCTCACAGGTCGGTACCCATAATATTTGGACCTTCGGAACCGGAATATTTGGTCCTTTGAACCCACATTTGGTCATCTTAGTACCGGATGAACCAGTTATCCAGTGGATTCATTAAATATACTAGTGCAGTGTTATTTAAACAAGGCTAGCCAGTCAAAGACAGCGGCGAAGCCTCGTGGGAGCTCAGGAGCCCCCCCTCAACTGAGTTCAGCCTCATCAGCGGTTTCATGCACACCCACAGATATTGGTGGCGTGTTATTCTGTGAAATGACAGCGCTAATATAGAAGCCAGCCAAATTAGTGACTGTGTCCTCGCAAGATTGTTCACGGATTTTGTGGTGTTAAATTTCGCGAGAGATTATCTACGAATTTTGTGGAGTTTATTTCGCGAGGTCACTAATAATATTTAATACTTCTAGATAATATTAGAAGTTTCATAGAGGCTAATTAAGAGGCTATTATCAATAATTGTGTATATTATTTCTCCAAATAGAGAATTATTAATATATATTGCACTAGTGATCACAGTATAATATTTACTAATTGCCAACCCACAACAGGGTAGGATATTAACCATTGACTAGTTGAACTATTATCGTTCATCCTAGTCCCATTATTACCATAGTCAGTTGTACTATATTGAACAACCTAACACCATTAATGCATGGTCCAGACCCTATTTTGGGTGTAATTTTTATCAACTCGAGTTGAGTGTATATATAATAATTTACTTATGATCATTACACCTTTGAGTGATTAATTAGTGTCTCTACCATCCTAGGGTGATATAGAAGAGCTAACCTAAAGGTACTTCCAGTGACACTGGTTATCACTCAAATCATTAGTGTGTATGATTGTATATATATAATGTGTATTAATTTTAAGTGCTAACCTCTAGTAGAGGTAGGATTATTGCCTAGTGAGTGCAGAATTTACCCTAGGCTACCATTAGTGTTTGTTCAGTATTATGAGCAGCCCAAGTACAAGTCCCACAAGGCTTCACCAACGAGCCAGTATGGATAATGCAGGAGAATGAAAAGAACCCTTGCAGGTCTTAAAGGCCACTTAACAAGACAGATCAAGAAATGTGAAGATTTGTCACAACAATCAACAGTTGATTATGCTGACCTGGAAAGCTATTATCAAGCAGCTGCAGGTAAATTTGAGCAAATCAAATGCCAAATAGCAACATATGTGGCTGAACTTGCCAACACCAATTTATCAGAAACAGAAATAGACGACATTATGGTTGATCTTGCGAATTATGAAGATCAGACTCAAGCCACATTACAGCCTTATGTCAAATTAATTGCCCAGAACAAGGCAGCAACAACAACAACAGTTGCATCTAATACGAGTCAAGCAGAAGCTCGACTCCCTCCAATTAATTTACCCACTTTCTCAGGAAAAGATGAGGAAGATTGGGACGAATTTTTGGAACAAATTCGTTGACCTTGTAGATTCAAAACAATCTTTACCAAAGAGTAGTAAATTCTCTTATTTGCAAGGTCAATTATCAGGTGAGGCTAAAACAGTAGTATCCCATCTGAGATTAACTAATGACGGCTATGATCTGGCAGTAAAACTCCTCAAGGATAATTATGCTGATCCAGAAGTAAGAACATCACATTAGTTCATGAGCTGTTGCATTTACCCCCACCGGAGGCTTCAGCTGATTCACTCCAAGTCTTCAAGCTGGAGGTAGAATCATTGATCAATGCCCTCAGCCTGACAGCAGATACAAACGGGGCTGAGTGGGTCTTGAAAATAATTGTCCAGGAGAAAATACCTAGGGACATATTGAGACAAATGAGTGCTCATTACAATAAAGTATCTTATCCATGAATGAAATATCTGAAGGTTTAAAGTCAGTAGTTCATCAATTACGAACACATGACAAATTATAACCACCAAGTAAACCCTCAGAAACCAATAATAGTAAACCACAGAGTACCAAAGGTACTCCAAATCAATCTAAACAATATAATTCAACACCAAAGTGGAACAGTAGCAGTGTGGGCGTATATGCAGTGGGACCCTCCAAGCCTATAGTTACTGTGTCATCCAAGAACGTGACACCAAAGGTACTGGAAGCTATGGAACATGTTTGTTCTGCAATGAGAAACATTCAATGTACCACTGCTCTAATTTTCCTGATAGTGACGCCCGTGTTGAGCGACTCAAAGATTTGCAACATTGCACGAGGTGCCTCAGGAAACATAACATCAACGACTGTGATACCCAATTACACACCTGTAATAGGTGTAACAAAGGTCAGCACCATGCAGCATTGTGCAGAGACACCAAAACAACGTCTCCAAACCCCAAGGTGGAAGATAGCATCCCACCTCAGTACAGTACTGCAAGGTGCAACAAACAAAGAGTGTCCAATCTGCAAAGTCTAAAGGTAATACGACTTTGCCTACTGCCCAAATTACCATCCTGAATAAGAGGGCCAAGGTCCATACCCGTGGGTTGTTTGACCAAGGATCCCAGAGAACATATATCACTAAAAAGTTGGCAGATGAATTACAATTAAGGCCTGTAGCCCCAGATGTCATTCAACATCTCAGGGTTTGTAACAGATGCAGGACCTCAAGTCTACCAGGTGGTACAACTATCAGTACGCTTAGGCAGGTACGTCTGTCGAGTACAAGCCATTGTGGTGGACAAAATACCAGTAGACCTACAAGTTCAAGGTCTGAGAGCAACAGCCAAATTCCTGAGAAATAGAGGAATAAAATTGGCAGATAATATTAAGTCTGATCACCTCACCGACTTCGGTCTCCTTGTTGGGACAGACTATTGGCATCGATTCATCGGTAGCCCTACTAAATATCAGGGTATAACCATGTTAAACTCTGCAGGAGGTAAATTACTCTCAGGCCCAGTATCAAGCCTGAGGAGACCTATGCCTGCAGATAAACAATACCAATAGAAATCTAAATTTGTCAGCTGATTATATTTCTCCAGTAGCATTATACTAAGGAGATTACAGCTGACTATACCAACAGAGGTTGATGTTAGTATCATCATTTAAAGCTGAAGATGAGTTCATGAGGCCTCAGTGGCAAATCAGTGAACAGTAGCCTAAAACAGCTACAAGTCACCTGCGACCAATGTCACTGATCCCACTGCAGTCTCAGAACCATACTTTACTTTAATGATGAGCTATTCAATCTTCTGAATCAATTAACTAAATTAAACCCCAATAAATCTGATGACTGATTTGATACATTTATTATTTAATCAAGATGTATTCCATGGGCCTCAGTGTTTATATATCAGTGACCAGTTACCTGAAGAAACTTCAAGTTATATCTAATGTCACTGATCTCACTGCAGTCCCTGAATTATACTTGACTGTAATACTTGATCACATCCAGTCTTCTGGGTTAAATAATATGTAATAAGGCTTGAATATTAGCCTTTCAAGAGTTGACAGGGAAATGAAATCGCATTAGACTTCTAACCCCTACAACTCTAGTACGGGACATCCGTCCTGTACGAACAGACACACAAATGTGTGATTACTAACTACTAACATCAAATTAATCTAATAATCCGAAGGAGGAGTTTCGGTGTTCGTCTGTTCTAAAAAGGACTTCGACCCGTGAGCAGCCCCTGGGGAATTATGTCGGAAAATCCGACACCATTTAATATATCATACAGACAGATAATAGCTGTGTTGTATAAACAAGTTACCCATAGAAAACGTAACTTGTAGTGGAATTACCGTCTAAAGAAAACGGGATATCATCACCACATACCATTATAAATTCACCAGCTATTCTGCTGGGAATTATTCTTAAATACATTAGTCTTTGGACTTTACCATCATAAAAACATCTTATATAAATTAACCTAATTATCAATATTAAAGTAGAGTAAATGTGACCCTTCTATCACTTTCTGACATGTGGACAATGTAAGCCAGGCGTCAGAGTGAGGAAGGAGGGCAGCCATTGTTTTTATACGAGACCAGAGGCTCACACGGGAGCAAATTCGGCTCCTGTTAATTTTACTTGGACGTAGTGTTATGGAAACTAAAAGTGTACCATTATCAACACGCTGTCTACAAATTCAAGTTAAGTGTCTATCCGAAACCCGTTTATCATTCATTTATGGCCATTAATGTCAGGATATAGGGTGGCCCGGTTAGATCACGAAATCGCCTCAAACTAAAGGTAATTAAGCCAGGTTTTCATGTTCCATGTACAGTTTTCTCTGAAATACTTGTCATATATAGAATCTGGCTTTACAGCTAGCGCCCTTTTGACAGGTCAAGACGAGGAAGCAAGATTTGTGCACCAGTTACTGGGTGTTGGAAGCTACCTCAAAGAGGATAATTTGGTGTCTACACCCTAGTTATACCTGGTGGACTAACCTGCTGTACTATAAGATAAGGAACCTTTTCAATGTATGTAGTTAATTCTGTAGTTTGATTGGGCTGCATATAAATTCATTTAATAAACCCCCCCCTAATGTGTAGAGGATCGATTTGTGAGATTATGAGATTATTGCAGAAATACAGTCCACTTATCATTATACAAATTGCTATCGAAGTATATAAATTAACGTAAATATAAATTCATATAAATTAAATAAATATAAATCTCACAGGTCGGTTCCCACACCTTTAGGTCCTGCACTGGCTAATGCTTTTTTGAGTTTTCATGAAATAAATTGGCTTGATAATTGTCCTTTGGCCTTTTAAACCAGTCTTGTACAGGAGATATGTAGATGACACTTTTTTGTTATTCAAGGACCAATGTCATATTGAGAAATTTAGAGAGTATCTTAATGCACAACATAGTAATATACGGTTTACTGCAGAGTGTGAAGTGGATAATTCATTGTCGTTTCTTGATGTAAAAGTGAATAACCTTAATGGGTTCAACACTAATGTTTTTAGGAAACCAACTTTTACTGGTTTAGGTTTAAATTTTAATTCTTTTGTTCCTGATATTTTTAAGAAAAATGCAATTAACACTCTACTGAATAGGGCCTTTGTTTTATGTTCAAATTGGAATAACTTTGATAAAGAAATTGATTTTCTTGGGAAATTTTTTTTCAAATAATGGTTATCCTTTGCATATTGTTTATACCTTTATAAGGAATTTCTTAAATAAGAAGTTTCACCCATCTTGTAGGATTACTACAGTAGAAAGGGATCTTAAATATATTAAATTACCATTTTATGGCACTATTAGTTTTTCTGTAAGGAGTCGATTGAGGAGACTGTTGCAGCATTGTTATCCTCAAGTAGACTTTAGATTTATTTTTGTGAACACATATACCATAGGCTCTTATTTTAAATTTAAAGATAAAGTGCCTACCCCCTTGTGCTCAAATGTCGTATATATGTATAATTGTTCCAGCTGTAATGCTGGATATATCGGGAGTTCCATTCGGAACTTTAAGTATAGGATACTTGAGCACCGGGGATTATCTTTTAGGACTGGATTACCATTGTCTAAACCAGCATTTTCGGAGATTAGAAACCATTGTTATGAGTTTAATCATTCTCTGCTGGAATCTGATTTTAAAATTCTGGACACTTGTATGAATGGCCAGTCAGATTTGAGAGTAATGGAATCCTTATATATAAAGGAGCTGCGGCCTCTGTTAAATAGCAACCTTTCAGCTGTTCAATTGTACACTGTATAGTGCACAGTAGGCCCTGTAAATTGATTTATAGTTCATTCTGGTAGTTTAATTTTATTATAATTTTGTTTAGTTTATCATGCCTTTGCCCTTTCTTACTTATTTCAAGTCTTGACATTGTACATTATTATAATCTTTTATTTAGGATATATAATACATTTTTTGGTATTTAATTTTATTTAATATTTGAGTTTTTTATAAGATTTGGTTAGTACTTTATAATTGTCGTTTATTCTGTTTGTATTTTATATACATTTTTTTGTAGATTTGTAGTCATTATATGAATATTTGTTATAGTGTTTAGTATCTATGTGTTAGGTATCAAGTTTCACTTCTGATCACTTCACGTAAGTTTAATAGAATGGTTTGTTTTAGTAGTTATAAATTTCGTCTTGTAGTCTAATGGATTTTTAAATTAGCTTTTATATATGTGACAGTTAATAAGTTTTATTTGTATTGATCACTTTAAGTGCGCTTAAGTGTTTTGTTTTTTAAGCATTTTCCTTTCTTTGATAGGCAATTATATTTAGTATGAGTTCTTTGTTTACTAGTTATTTGATTGTGATTTCTGTTTTTTCTTTTAGATCTGATGATGAATACGAGAAGTATTCGAAACGTTATGCATTTTAAAGTAAGAATCTGAAACAAGATATTCAGTATATCCCTGGTTTTCCTATTCATCTTAAAATTAAGATTCCCGAAGGGAACATCGATCACATATATATATATATATATATATATATATATATATATATATATATATATATATATATATATATATATAAAGTGCTGTTACTGAGAGGCGAGGAAACACTTGTGGATCCTGCTTCATGTTGTAGATCTGCTGTATGTGTCAGTTATGTCCTTAAATGTATAATATGCTACAACAGGACTCGTAATGTTGAGCCCTTAAATGCCGTAATCAGTACTAGTGGTCTGGATGTCAGGTCAGATGTTGCTGCAAAAAACTGTCTTCTGTTTCTTTATTAGATGTATATATATATTTTGTTTTCAAGAATTAGAGGTTCGTTATTAAATCAACCTCTTTGATATATTATTACATCTAATCACAGGACCGATGCTGTAAGCTACACTTCTCAATCAAACATTTTATCCCCGCCATTGACTGAGTTAAACATTCAACCATCACTATATCCACCATTGAGCTGAGTTAAACAATCCTCCC
>NC_091153.1:11257430-11289930 GCF_040958095.1 Procambarus clarkii
TGCAGCACTCCCTTACATCTAGTCACCGGGATTGCATTTGCAACAGTAATACAAGGATAAAGTAAACCTAAGAACTGCGTAACATAAACAAACAATACATGGAGCGTCGGTCTCACACACACGTGTGTGAGACCGCAAAGGAACTTCAACAGTATGGTGTGAAGGGGCGACTCCAGATTGTGGTACTGGGTTCAAGACCCATATAGGTCAGATAAATGGACTGACTGCGTAAACTTTATTTTCCTCATAACCCAAAAATAATACATTAACGGTGCCTATACTAGGCAAACCCGATATGGAACAAGAAAATGATAAACGTTAAGAGCATGGATATAGTTCCTCGGTCATGTGAAACGGGGTTATTCATACCTTTACTCATCAATGTGATTTTTGTTTGTTTTGCTTTTGTGCGATAAGTTTATGGAATCGAGACTTAGTGTTGGCGGGAGCCACCTTCGCGCCATTGACCAGTCCATCTTGGAGGCTGTTCCGGGCTATTGTTTTCATCTGGAGCATAGTGGCCAATACCTTCTTACACAGATACGTCGTGGAAAAGGGAATCATCTTCTCCAGCACTGCTCCTGCAATTCCAGAGTTTGCTACGAACAACTTACACTAAACGTCAGACAGTAGTAGGGGTGCGGAATATTGTCTGACACCTTGGTCTACCTGCTGATCGAGGAGCTCCTCCTACAAGCTGTCGTTATCACACATGTCTGCCAGGAAAGGTCGCTGAATCCATCGTGAATATGCATGTTTTTCGGGAAAGTACTGTGTCATGGTGGTCATACTGTGCGAGATTTGGGGGAGGGAGGGAATTATCAGGGGGGAAAGCGCCAAGCCATTATGACTATATAGCACTTAGAAAGGGATCCGGATAAGTATTTGGGATGGGACGGTGGAAAGGATTGGTGCCTAACCACTTGGACGGTCGGGGATTAAACGCCGACCTGCATGAAGCGAGACCGTCGCTCTACCGTCCAGCCCAAGTAGTGGGGTATGAGAAATGATATTTTCTCTGAGCATGGGACTAACAGTATTATCCTCCAGCTTCTCATCCACGATTGGAAAGCTTCCCACACTTCATGAACTCGACCCTTGCTGAAGGAGATCTTCCTCTTGAAGGCTTCTACCTTCTCTGCACAAACAAGGCCATTAGCATTTGAATCTTGCAGAGACAAATTGAGGTCATTCAAGTGAATGAAGATGTCTGCCAGATAGGAAGGAGAGAGGAAGAACAGTTCGTCTTTAAAATGTTCAGCATAGTTATTGTGATATTATTTGAGGAACATTGTAACTTCAGCATGGAGGTGTGCAATACAAGTCAGGAGTCTCCCATGTTAGAGCCACCTCACTTCTGTGTGGAAGAGAAGAACTTGATGCTCAATCCCACCTCATCTCAAAGGAACTTCAACACTATGGTGTGAAGGGGCGACTCCAGATGAAATTCACAACATCAACACATACGTAACTTCTTTAATGTGAGGCGACAGTGTCTTTGCTACCAAAGCCTGGCGATGAGGAACACGGCACTTTATGATGGTATCTGGTACTCTTGCTTTTACCAAAGCAGTGAAGCCAAACCTTCAGCCTATCATTGCTGGGGAACCATCCTTACACACACAAACTTCTCTCACTTGGTCTCCTGCTTCGCAAAACAATAGGTCAAGACTGAATGTATTTGCTACCTTGTTTGTTGTTTGCAAAGCCTTGCAAAAGAGGAACTCGTCTTTAATTTCAACATTCTTGATGGATATATATGCAATCAGTTGACTTATGTTCACAACATCAGTTCATTCGTCCAAGTATTGGCTGATGCTGGTGGGGCTGTTCTTAATCCCCTGACAAACTTGGTCCAAGATGTCTGCGAATATTTGCCACTCTTCTTGCGATGACATCGTTGGACTTCCTTCATCCCACCATTGGGATGAGCATGGTACAGTCTCATCCCAAATATCAACACTCGTGGTACAGTCAAGGAATAGAAGAGTACATCATTGAAGTGACCTGCTGACGAATGCTCTGTACTCTCTCCTCGAGTTCCCCAAATTTATCGGTGTTACCATCATCATTTATTTATATATAATTATGCTGCTTATTTTAACGACGGAAGCTGTGTCTATATGAAAAGTGTTGAACGGACTAAAATAGATATGAAAAGCAGGGTGGATGGAGGTTGCACCTTGGAACCTTTCATGTAAGTTATTTTGTAGAATAATGATAAGTAGTCTCGGAACGCACCTCTAGGTGTTATATTTTCCCTATTTCATTTCGTGACATCTCTCTGCTCAGGTAGACCTGCTTGCAACCATTCACATCTCTCAGCTTTCATTTTTATGTCGGGATGTGGGTCCGCACGTCTCTGTGATACGAATGTCATCATTACATTCTTTTATACTTTATCACATCTCAAAACTGCCATTTTTGACAAATGTGGCATGTCCCAGGTCTCATTAGACTCCTTCGTGCCACTATAATACCATTCCAATGTTTCCTTTCTCCCCTCTACTATTAATTATTCACTACTTATGTATTTCTCGACTTTAATATCTCATCCAGTATAAAGGTTTCAAGCTTCATAGCCAACCACAACAGTCTGGCGTCCAGGACTGCTGGATACTTTGTTATCCTGTTGTTGTTTACTCTATAAATGTTTAGCTTACTGTCAAATTTTTAGTCACAATTTTCCCTTCTGCTGCTGGATCAAAACATTTTTTTTTTTACTCCAGTGTTTTTGTATTTAATTGACTGTTTACTTCTTCTGAAATTCTTATGGTGTGTGGCTCCCTTGTGTTGCTGCCTCCCTTGTGTTGCTGCCTCCCTTGTGTTGCTGCCTCCCTTGTGTTGCTGCCTCCCTTGTGTTGGTGCCTCCCTTGTGTTGCTGCCTCCCTTGTGTTGCTGCCTCCCTTGTGTTGCTGCCTCCCTTGTGTTGGTGCCTCCCTTGTGTTGGTGCCTCCCTTGTGTTGCTGCCTCCCTTGTGTTGCTGCCTCCCTTGTGTTGGTGCCTCCCTTGTGTTGCTGCCTCCCTTGTGTTGGTGCATGCTTTGTGTTGCTGCCTCCCTCGTGTTGCTGCCTCCCTTGTGTTGCTGCCTCCCTTGTGTTGCTGCCTCCCTTGTGTTGCTGCCTCCCTTGTGTTGCTGCCTCCCTTGTGTTGCTGCCTCCCTTGTGTTGGTGCCTCCCTTGTGTTGGTGCCTCCCTTGTGTTGGTGCCTCCCTTGTGTTGCTGCCTCCCTTGTGTTGCTGCCTCCCTTGTGTTGCTGCCTCCCTTGTGTTGCTGCCTCCCTTGTGTTGGTGCCTCCCTTGTGTTGCTGCCTCCCTTGTGTTGCTGCCTCCCTTGTGTTGCTGCCTCCCTTGTGTTGCTGCCTCCCTTGTGTTGCTGCCTCCCTTGTGTTGCTGCCTCCCTTGTGTTGGTGCCTCCCTTGTGTTGGTGCCTCCCTTGTGTTGCTGCCTCCCTTGTGTTGCTGCCTCCCTTGTGTTGGTGCCTCCCTTGTGTTGGTGCCTCCCTTGTGTTGGTGCCTCCCTTGTGTTGCTGCCTCCCTTGTGTTGGTGCCTCCCTTGTGTTGGTGCCTCCCTTGTGTTGGTGCCTCCCTTGTGTTGCTGCCTCCCTTGTGTTGCTGCCTCCCTTGTGTTGGTGCCTCCCTTGTGTTGGTGCCTCCCTTGTGTTGCTGCCTCCCTTGTGTTGGTGCATGCTTTGTGTTGCTGCCTCCCTTGTGTTGCTGCCTCCCTTGTGTTGCTGCCTCCCTTGTGTTGCTGCCTCCCTTGTGTTGCTGCCTCCCTTGTGTTGCTGCCTCCCTTGTGTTGCTCCCTCCCTTGTGTTGAAGCTGCAGTTACTATTTGTATCTGAAAATCGAGTTATTAGCTCTTGGACCCCGCCTTTTTAATCAATTTATTTTTACTTTATAATGTCTACTATATATATTTATCTCTATCAAACACACACCCCCAGGAAGCAGCACGTAACAGCTGTTTAACTCCCAGGTACCTTTTTACTGCTAGGTGAACAGGCGCATGAGCGTGAAAGAAACTCTGCCCATTTGTTTCTGCCTCTGCCGGGGATCGAACCTGGCCCTTAGGACTATTACGCCAGAGCGTTGTCCACGCAGCCGTGGACAACGGCTGAGTGGGCAACGGTCTGCCGCCCTTACCAGGTGTGTGTATGTCTGTAATATATATATATATATATATATATATATATATATATATATATATATATATATATATATATATATATATATATATATGCGAACAAGCCTGAATGGTCCCCAGGACAATATGCAACTGAAAACTCACACCCCAGAAGTGACTCGAACCCATACTCCCAGGAGCAACGCAACTGGTATGTACAAGACGCCTTAATCCACTTGACCATCACGACCGGACATAATGAGGTGATAGCCAAAGCTATTTGAACCACCCCACCGCCGGCACTCGGATGGTAATCTTGGGCATAGCATTTTACCAAAAAATTTACCATTTTGGTAAAATGCTATGCCCAAGATTACCATCCGAGTGCCGGTGGTGGGGTGGTTCAAATAGCTTTGGCTATCACCTCATTATGTCCGGTCGTGATGGTCAAGTGGATTAAGGCGTCTTGTACATACCAGTTGCGTTGCTCCTGGGAGTATGGGTTCGAGTCACTTCTGGGATGTGAGTTTTCAGTTATATATATATATATATATATATATATATATATATATATATATATATATATATATATATATATATATATACAACTGAAACTCCCCACCCCAGAAGTGATTTGAACCCATATTGCCAGGAGCACTATGCAACTGGTGTACAGGAGACCTTAACCGCTCGACCATCACGAGCGGACAAAAGATGATGGTAGCCGAGGCTTTTTTCCCATCATCCCGCCAGCGCTCGGTGGTCAACTTGGGCATATATATTTCATATATATATATATTGGTGTTGTATTATATATATATACACTTTCTCTAATTTTTTCCTTATGAAATATATAATAAATTTTCTTATATATATATATATATATATATATATATATATATATATATATATATATATATATATATATATATATATATATATATATATATATATAAGAAAATTTATTATATATTTCATAAGGAAAAAATTAGAGAAAGTGTATTAATCCAGGAAAACTTGGCTTATTAGGCAAATTGGGCCTTGCATAGTAGGCTGAGAAGTGCGTTTTGGCTACTAGGTAGGTTGGCTACTAGGTATATATATATATATATATATATATATATATATATATATATATATATATATATATATATATATATATATATATATATATATATATATATGTCGTACCTAGTAGCCAGAACTCACTTCTATGCCTACTATTCAAGGTCCGATTTGCCTAATAAGCCAAGTTTTCATGAATTAATTGTTTTTCGTCTACCTAACCTACCTAACCTAACCTAACCTAACATTTTCGGCTACCTAACCTAACCTAACCTATAAAGATAGGTTAGGTTAGGTTAGGTAGGGTTGGTTAGGTTCGGTCATATATCTACGTTAATTTTAACTCCAATAAAAAAAAATTGACCTCATTCGTAATGTAATGGGTAGCTTTATCATTTCATAAGAAAAAAGTTAGAGAAAATATATTAATTCAGGAAAACTTGGCTTATTAGGCAAATCAGGCCTTGGACAGTAGGCCGAGAAGTGCGTTCTGGCTATTAGGTACGACATATATATATATATATATATATATATATATATATATATATATATATATATATATATATATATATATATATTTATATATATCCCTCCGTCGACGCTTCACTACCCTCCCTTTCTCTCATCAAATCACGCCCCCACCCCCCACCCCCGCCCCACCCCCACCTCTCCCTCTAAAATCTGTTGATCTCCCCCAGGCCGACACATCCCTACCTTCACAAACTGCTTCTCCGAATTACCGGAAGAGAGCGTCCCTGGAGCCCCTTATGTAGGGACCTAGAGGCCCTGATGTAGAGGGCAAGACGCCCTGAGAGCCTCTATAACGCCTGTCTGGCCCTAACACGCTCCCACATTACTTCCCCTTCTCCTCTTGGGCATTGGGGAAATTGAAGTTGTTTCCTTTTCGCATCACTCAACTTCATCTGTTTGGCACCCAATTGCACCATTGAGCTGCTGGTGTTTTTTGTTTGCTTTTGTTTTACCCCGTCTCTTCGAGTGGGAGTAGGACGCGACACTGGTTGGTTGGTCTGTGGTGGCCAGGTCAGAGTCGCCGCCGCGCGAGGTCCCTATATAGAGCGACAGTCAAGAAAAATCCTCTCGTGTAATCTTGTTTCAGCACTTGATGGTCCACTTCCCTCTGGCCACATCCGTTTCCAGTCCCACTATTGGTCTGCCACACACTCAGGCTCGCCACAGCTTCACCTTCCACGCATCTTTCCCTCTGCTTTCTCTCTTTCTCTCTCTCTGTTAATAGGATTTCCGCTCTCCTTTCCTGCAAGTTTTTGTGCGTATTTCCACGTATATTGGCCGTACGCCGGACCCTTAGATATATAATTTGTACTTTATACAATTTCGATGAAAGATTCATTGTATAAAGTACAGTTCACCAGCATCAAGGAGTCTTGCGAGAGTGGGTGAGATGGCAGTTATCGTGCAAGGCGAATTGCATATGCAAACTACACTGCTTGGTGGATTATTTGTTCTTGGCGTCCGTTTATTCCGTGACAAGAACGACGTCGCGTCGGACAGGAAAGAGACTGTCGCGTGGATGAAGTGGATGAGGTCTCCAGTGGGAAAGATTCCAAGTCGGGTTCTATATACACATGAGATTATACTCGCCAGACGGGTATACTTTGGTAGGCTTCCCACTGAAAATCATTTCCTTGACACTGAAGAAGCGAGCATCACTTGAATGGGTCACTGTGAAAACCGAAAGTATTTATTAGCACAGTGTAACGCCGAGGTAGTTGTGCCAACTGCACTTACAGTGAACAGTGCCATCCACGTCTGGGAGGCACTCGACAAGTTTACCCCATTAATGCCTGACAATTTATATACCCGTCTACTCACCTAATACATCGAAAATTTTTACCAGACTTTGCCAATCCGTTAAAAATGCGATATATTATTTAGTATTCAAGCAACGTAGTTGCTGACGTTTCCTAGGGATTTGTAAGTTAAGTGGGTTGGTAGGTTACTAGTTAGGCAAAACAGCAGCAATGTTTTATGAGTGGCGGATCTAAAAACATGAGGCTGATTGTTGTGAGGTGCGAGACAGCTGGAGTATACAGAGTAGCTTTGAAGTTACCAAAGACAATTAGGTTTTAGGAAAGTGAGAGACAGAGACAGATAGACAGTGAGGTAGGCAGACAGTGGAACAGACATTCAGGTTTGGCAGTGAGAGAAAGACACACACCGGTACACACACACACACACACACACACACACACACACACACACACACACACACACACACACACACACACTTGACAGTTGAGAGGCGGGACCAAAGAGTCAGAGCTCAACCCCTGCAAGCACAACTAGGTAAGTACACACATGTGTTAATAACTGACAGGAAGACAGGTACTGTCGGAGAATTCTATACAGGTAATCCTGAAACAGACAGACAAACAGGCACACACACACAGCGTTGCCTCCGCCATTTCCAATTCAAATTCATCAAACCAATTTTTTTGTATATCCTGGATAACACCTATATCAACTTGTTTACCATCCAGGTTATGTCCCAAGAGGGTTTAGGTCCCAGTACACGATGTGGCGGTCGTCATAACTCCTTAATGCCAGATTTCCAGCCTTATGTCGGAGCGTTGCTTAACTACCTTCTGCTCTGGAGTCTGATCCCTTGGAATATTAATCATGTTTTGCATCATTGTTACGAAATTCGTCCCCCAGGTAGCGGGTAATGCCAGAGATTAAGACATATCATTCCTCGTGTAATGTACCTTAAACATGGAAATACATCCGTACAGAGGCATACACACATTATTACATTGACACACAGACAGACAGACAGATAAACAGGCAGATATTCTATTTTATATATCTAAAAATATAACATACACTGAATGGCTACATCATTATGCAAATTCCCCGGGACATTTACAGCAAAGTCAGCAGAGATATTCTCTGAAGTTTAAACAATTCCACTCAAACTTTCGAGGCCGCATTTGCAATTCTTTATCATTGTAATTCAACCGATTTTTTTACTCTCCAGTAGCCTTTGTTTTATAATGTTAAATTCCTGGAGCTCTTTTGTTGTGTAGAGTGCGGTTGTGTGTAGTTTAGGTCAGTGTCGACGATGATGAATGTGGGTTTCTGTCGCTTACGGGGATGGCTTTCTGTAATGTATGAAAATAGTTTTCTGTCGTATGTATGGGTATGGCTTCTTGGCATTTATGGGTATGGCTTTCTGTCGTATGTATGGGTATGGCTTTCTGACCTGCTTGGGTATGGCTTTTTGGCGTTTATGGGTATGGCTTTATGTTGTGTATTGGTATGGCTGTCTATGGTGTTTGGATATGGCTTTCTTTCGTGTTTGGGTATGGCTGTCTGTCGTGTTTGGGTATGGCTTTCTGTCGTGCTTGGGTATGGCTTTCTGTCGTGTACATAACCGCTGTATCTCAGGACGCCGTCGGCTGCTCGCCGCTATTTTGTTATTAAGAGTCATTTCTCCCTTGCGTCTCGCCTTTCCTCAACTCTCCATTCTTACCCACTTTTCCAATTCTCCATCTTTCCGCCCATCTCCTCCCACATTCTTGTTTCCCATACCTTCTTTATCTACCGCACGTTCTTCCTTTTACTGTAATTCCCATTCCACCTTTCTCTAACTCCCCTCTGTTCCACTACTCCCCTCCCCCGTCCCTTCCCCTGTCCCCTTCCCTGCCAGTACTGGCAGCCGTCCTTGTGCGAGTTATTTCACACCATTTATCACAACCACCTGTGGCCAGCCAGCTGCCTTAGCAACCCTCGCTCCTCTCCCGTCATTCTGGCCTCTTAGTCCATTCATGCCTCTTAGCTCATTTTTACCTATCACTCCTGCCTGGCAACTTATTCTTGCCTCAAGTCATTCTTGCTTCTCAACTCACTGTTGCGTCTCCTTTCATTTGCTACCTGTCTAAGCAATTTTGGCTTTTCCCATCATTCTTGCCACTCCGACCATCCAAGTGGTTGGGCACCATTCCTATCCCCCCGTCCCATCCCAAATCCTTATCCTGACCCCTTCCAAGGGATATCTAGTTGTAATGACTTTGTGTTTTCCCCTGTAAATTCCCTTCTCTCTTCCTCATTTTCTTCTCCACTAACATTCTTGTCTTCTAAACTTTGTTTCCTTTCCTTCGCCCTTCTCAATATACATTAGTCCTTTCTCTTTGATCTTTCTCTCATTTTTCTCTCTTTTTCTCTCTTCTCTATGGTCACTGCTTCACACATCGTTCTCCTTATACCTCCAAAGTCTCTTCTTCCTCATAGCTTTCTCCTCTTCCATGTTTCTCTTCTTATAAATGCCTTAACTTCCTTCCCAACCTTGTCTCTCTCTCTTGTTTACACTTTTGTCTCTCACACTTAGTTATTTTTTCGCTCACCGTATGATGTCTCCAATACGTATAGTATCTCACTGTGTCTTGGGTGAAGCACTTCATTTATCTTCATTTTCCCTGAGCATAACCAAGCAAATATTGCGTCAGCCAGAAAAATTATAGGACAGATAACGAGAATTTTCAAATCCAGGATCCCATCACACTGGTTGTACTATTCAAATCATTTGTGCTGTCCCGTCTTGAGTACTGCTCAGTACTCACTTCCCCTTTCAGAGCAGGAGAGATTGCAGAAATAAAGGGAGTCCAGAGAACATATACGGCATACATAGACACGATAAAGCACCTAAATTATTGGGATCGTCTCAAAGCTCTTCAAATTTACTCGCTAAAAAGGAGACGAGAGAGATATCAAATAATATACACGTGGAAAATACTGGAGGGCCAGGTCCTAAATCTACACAGTAAAATAACAACGTACTAGAGTGAACGATATGGAAGAAAAAGCAGAATAGAACCAGTGAAGAGCAGAGGTGCCATAAGCCCAATCAGAGAACACTGTATAAACATCAGAGGTCCACGCTAGTTCAACATCCTCCCAGCGAGCATAAGAAATATTGTGGGAACATCCGTGGACATCTGCAAGAGAAAACAAAATTATTTTCTTCAAGAAGAGCCGGACCAACCGGGTTGTTGTGGGTATGTGGGCCTGCGGGCGGTTCCAAGCAACAGCCTGGTGGACTAAGCTCTCACAAGTCAGAGTAGAAGTAGTAGAAGAAGAACTATTAGTAGAAGAGTTGAGTAGAGTAGACGAACTCTCAGAACCCCATCAAGCAGGTAAGCATGTATCATTATCCTAATCCTTCCCCCACACTATTCTAACCCTTCCCCATACTATCCTATCCTTCTCCACCCATTATACCCCTCCCTGATACATCCTACACCCACCTACCAATGCCAAAATTATCTTATCCCACATCCTCTTATAAATCCCTACACCCTTACCCATCCCCACATACTCCTACCGCTCCCCACACATCCTTCCTCCCTCTCCTACCCACAAACTCCCTTCTATCTTTCCTCACACCATCCACTTATGCTGAAGTGGAAAGAGAACAACATGATGAGCTGCAAAATTTATGCAAAACAGAAAACACCCAAAAATGGGAGGATCTAATAACATAAATCCAAATAGATTTCAGAAACCCAGGAGAATTCAGGTAAAAGGTAAATAATAAAACATCTTATATATAAGACGTCTTAGAAAATAAGCTTTACGAACACAGAGAAGAAGATCAAGAATTCGGGATGTATTGGGAATAGGTATTTTGAATAAATCAGGAGGAAAATGTCAACATTTGTGGCAACACAGAAGGCTAGAAGAAAACAGAGCCACAGCCTTATTCCAACGCAAACGACAGCTCTTAACATGTCAATGGTTGGATATGTATATGAATGAGATTGGGTGGTTATAAGGAGCTGCCTCGTATGGGCCAATAGGACTTCTGCAGTTACCTTTATTCTAACGTTCTTAACAACAAACGCTCTGTATGACATAACCATCTAAGAAATTCATGAAAACAAGTAGCGGTCTTAAACAAGACCGCTATACAAGGTCTAAAACAAGGACAAGACACCTGGCATTAGCAAAATATACTAAATGACATTGACAAATCTTTCCAGTAACGACAATTCATTAATATACAGAATTGTAATTTGATGGATTGTTTAGGGTGTTGTATACAATCGAAATATACAGGATTGAATATTGATCCGGACTAGCATCCCGACTATTTACCTCCTGAAAGCACATGGAACAAAAAGCATCATCAGATAACGTGGATTGTCCATGTGTATATATATATATATATATATATATATATATATATATATATATATATATATATATATATATATATATATATATATATATATATATATATATATATATATATATATATATATATATATATATATATATCAATTACACAAATTGCAATGAAGTTCTCAGAGATGTGTCGAAAGCTTCATGACATCAAATGCAAAATAACTGAATTAGCGTTTCTACCATTTACTGTAATAATCTTCATAGACAGCTGAACAGCCAAGCTCAGCAGTGGCAGCTATTTGGGTGATGTACTCAAACTGAAATTGGAGTATTTGAAGGAAGCTGCCTATCCCCTCACTCGTTTCAACATACACATTCCCGAAATGCCCGTTCCCCCTACATGGAATATGTCACGTATGCGGATGACGTTACTCAACTAATCTACTAACCATAACAATCAAATATGTTGCTGGTTATCAAATCCAAAGCAGCACTAGAAATCAAAACAACTTTGAAAGTTACTTGAAAATATACACCAAGAAACTAAAGTTTGAAAATGAAATGCACAGATAATTATCCTTGATAATCGCCCTCTCTAAAATTCTAATGCAGGCAGACTACTGGGTCTAGTAGAATTAAAACTAAAACTCACATAAATTGCAGAATAAATAAAGCAAAACGTGTTAAGCAAGTAATTATCAAAACATTGCGCCAAGTCGGGATGACTTTGCAGCGCCATAGACCGTTAAGGAAATTGGAAATATTTCGTTACCTTGGCACGAACACAAACAACTAGGTGACTAGGTGAGTACACAGTTAAACAAGGCTCTAGTCCGGCCGCAGCTTCAATACCCTCCAGTACCACTACATTACAGAAAACTCATAAAGAATCTACAAGCACTGGACAAAATAAAAGCAGCATCGGTCGCTGAATGATCAGACAATCCAGGAGCTGTGTGACCTCCTCTAAACATGTAATCACTGAGCATCAGACAACAACAGCCAACGACTAGGGCGTGATATACAATCAAAATATCAGAAGCGTCTAATATGCTTAGACGAGAAGCGCCCCCCCCCCCCCACACACACATACAGCTGTTCACCCGAACCTCACAATTCAGATGCTCGCATTCTTCTACCTTCCTCACACCCTCCCACCATCCCTTTACCTCCTCTCCCCACGTACCAACACCCTATATCGCATCCCTCAACCCCTCCCCATCCTACACTACACCACCTTACCTACCCTCCCCCCCCCCCCCCCGTTTCCCTTAACAAAGGTCAACACTCGGTTCAAAAGAAACTTACAGGTTAAGAGTGAGCTTCAGCATGGCGCTGACGGAACCTGTGTGTAATGGTCACATATTCATCTTTTGCGGGTCACATTTGAAGGGGCCAATCGTAAAAGTCACTTACAAACCCATTAAGTATTCTTTGACAAACTCTTATCGGCTTGTAGCTTATTTATAAAATAAGTGGGATGAAATAGAGAAATAAGAGAAATGTCTACATTTTAACTGTGAGGGGTCATACTCTCTTTGCTGCAGGTCCATGTATTTGAGGCGATATTTTTTTTATTTATTTATGTATTTAATACATATACACAGTCATCAAAATGATCAACAAGGACAGGAACAGGAGGCGTATTCTGCCCCAACACACGTGAAGGACAAAATCAAAACCAAGTGACGGTTCAAATTCAGTAAGAATTCCGTGCAAATCGATAACCCGCGTCCTCCCCTTGAGTCTCTTGAGAGTCGGAGGGTGTGACCGGCGCTGGTCACTCCATCTCCGCTCCATCAACCTGCGGCATCTTCACCAGACAACTATCACAGCCGCAACTCTCTGGGGCTTCCTTCCTCTTGTGCAACCTTGTTTCCAGCAACGGGAAGTTCTCTCTTCCCATTGGCTCTTCTGAAAGCTACCGGAGGAAGGCAGTCAGGTGGAGGAAGAGAGCGAGAATAGAATAGTTCTCCTGGGGCCGTACCCACACGCACTAACACACACACACACACACACACACACACACACACACACACACACACACACACACACACACACACACACACACACACACACACACACACACACACACACACACAGGTGACACAGATTAAGCAAGAAAGAGAGGGCTGGGCGGACTGCATTTTCTTGGATTGTCGGAAAGCCTTTGACACAGTACCGCATAAGAGGCTGGTACATAAACTGGAGAGACAGGCAGGTGTAGCTGGTAAGGTGCTCCAGTGGATAAGGGAGTATCTAAGCAATAGGAAGCAGAGAGTTACGGTGAGGGGTGAGACCTCCGATTGACGTGAAGTCACCAGTGGAGTCCCACAGGGCTCTGTACTCGGTCCTATCTTGTTTCTGATATATGTAAATGATCTCCCAGAGGGTATCGATTCATTTCTCTCAATGTTTGCGGACGATGCTAAAATTATGAGAAGGATTAAAACAGAAGAGGACTGTTTGAGGCTTCAAGAAGACCTAGACAAGCTGAAGGAATGGTCGAACAAATGGTTGTTAGAGTTTAACCCAACCAAATGTAATGTAATGAAGATAGGTGTAGGGAGCAGGAGGCCAGATACAAGGTATCATCTGGGAGAGGAAATTCTTCAGGAGTAAGAGAAAGAAAAAGACTTGGGGGTTGATATCACGCCAGACCTGTCTCCTGCAGCACATATCAAGAGGATAACATCAGCGTCATATGCCAGGCTGGCCAACATACGAACGGCATTCAGAAACTTGTGTAAAGAATCATTCAGAACTTTGTATACCACATATGTCAGGCCAATCCTGGAGTATGCAGCCCCAGCATGGAGCCCATATCTAGTCAAGGATAAGACTAAACTGGAAAAGGTTCAAAGGTTTGCCACCAGACTAGTACCCGAGCTGAGAGGTATGAGCTACGAGGAGAGACTACGGGAATTAAACCTCACTTCGCTGGAAGACAGAAGAGTTAGGGGGACATGATCAATACATTCAAGATTCTGAAGGGAATTGATAGGGTAGATAAAGACAGGCTATTTAACACAAGGGGCACACGCACAAGGGGACACAGGTGGAAACTGAGTGCCCAGATGAGCCACAGAGATATTAGAAAGAACTTTTTTAGTGTCAGAGTGGTTGACAAATTGAATACATTAGGAAGTAATGTGGTGGAGGCTAACTCCATACACAGTTTCAAGTGTAGATATGATAGAGCCCAATAGGTTCATGAATCTGTACACCTGTTGATTGACGGCTGAGGGGCGGGACCAAAGAGCCAGAGTTCAACCACCGCAAACACAACTAGGTGAGTACAACTAGGTGAGTACATACACACACACACACCTATTGCAGACGATGCTAAGTTAATGAGAAGAGTTGTGACAGATGAGAATTGTAAGATTCTCCAAGATTACTTAAACAAGCTGCAGAATTGGTCCGAGAAGTGGATACTTGAGTTCAACACAGGCAAGTGTAAGTTGATGAAAGTGGGAAGGCGGCAGCAGACCAAAAGGGCAGTCCACGATGAAGGGAAACTACGTCTCCATAACGACAAGAGAAAAAGACCTGGGAGTAGACATGACATCAATCCTTAAAACTCTGAAGGCTCATATATAAATAGGGTAACGACAGCAGCGTCCTCTAGCAAAAGTCAGGGGCCAGCTTCACAAAGCAGTTACGCAAGTACTTACGAACGTGTACATCTTTCCTCAATCTTTGACGGCTTTGGTTACATTTATTAAACAGTTTACTAGCATGAAAACTTGCCAATCAACTGTTGTTATTGTTATAAACAGCCTCCTGGTGCTTCGGAGCTTCGGTTGCTGACTCCTTGGCTAGAGCTGAGTCACATGTTTTCATGAGTCGGCTGTATTCAGGTTCCTTCAGGTGCTTTCAGGTGTCTTCAAGTGTCTTCAGGTGCCATCAGGTGCCTTCAGGTGCATTCAAGTGCCTTCAGGTTCCTTCAGGTGCCTTCAGGTGTCTTCAGGTGCCTTCAGGTGCCTTCCGATGCCTTCAGGTGCCTTCAGGTGTCTTCAGGTGCCTTCAGGTGCCTTCAGGTGCCTTCAGGTGCCTTCAGGTGCCTTTAGCTTCCTTCAGGTGCCTTCAGGTGTCTTCAGGTGCCTTCAGGTGTCTTCAGGTGCCTTCAGGTGTCTTCAGGTGCCTTCAGGTGTCTTCAGGTGCCTTCAGGTGTCTTCAGGTGCCTTCAGGTGTCTTCAGGTGCCTTCAGGTGTCTTCAGGTGCCTTCAGGTGTCTTCAGGTGCCTTCAGGTGTCTTCAGGTGCCTTCAGGTGCCTTCAGGTGCCTTCAGGTGCCTTCAGGTGTCTTCAGGTGCCTTCAGGTGCCTTCAGGTGCCTTCAGGTGTCTTCAGGTGCCTTCACGTGTCTTCAGGTGCCTTCAGGTGCCTTCACGTGCCTTCAGGTGCCTTCAGGTGCCTTCAGGTGCCTTCACGTGCCTTCAGGTACCTTTAGGTGCCTTCAGGTGCCTTCAGGTGCCTTCAGGTGTCTTCAGGTGCCTTCAGGTGCCTTCAGGTGCCTTCAGGTGTCTTCAGGTGCCTTCAGGTGTCTTCAGGTGTCTTCAGGTGCCTTCAGGTGTCTTCAGGTGCCTTCAGGTGCCTTCAGGTGCCTTCAGGTGTCTTCAGGTGCCTTCAGGTACCTTCAGGTGTCTTCAGGTGTCTTCAGGTGCCTTCAGGTGTCTTCAGGTGCCTTCAGGTGCCTTCAGGTGCCTTCAGGTGTCTTCAGGTGCCTTCAGGTGCCTTCAGGTGCCTTCAGGTGCCTTCAGGTGTCTTCAGGTGCCTTCAGGTGACTTCAGGTGTCTTCAGGTGCCTTCAGGTGTCTTCAGGTGCCTTCAGGTGCCTTCACGTGCCTTCAGGTGTCTTCAGGTGCCTTCAGGTGCCTCCACGTGCCTTCAGGTACCTTCAGGTGTCTTCAGGTGTCTTCAGGTGCCTTCAGGTGTCTTCAGGTGTCTTCAGGTGCCTTCAGGTGTCTTCAGGTGCCTTCAGGTGCCTTCACGTGCCTTCAGGTGTCTTCAGGTGCCTTCAGGTGCCTTCACGTGCCTTCAGGTGCCTTCAGGTGTCTTCAGGTGCCTTCAGGTGACTTCAGGTGCCATCAGCTTGGTGCCTTCAGATTTCTTCAGGTGTCTTCAAATGCCTTCACCTGCCTTCAGGTACTTTCAGGTCCCTCCAGGTGCCTTCAGAAGTCTTCAGGTGCCTTCTGTTGTCTTCAGGTGCCTTCTGTTGTCTTCAGGTGTCTTCAGGTGCCTTCAGGTGTCTTCAGGTGCCTTCAGGTGTCTTCAGGTGCCTTCAGGTGCCTTCAGGTGCCCTCAGGTGCCTTCAGGTGTCTTCAGGTGCCTTCAGGTGCCTTCAGGTGCCTTCAGGTGCCCTCAGGTGTCTTCAGGTGCCTTCAGGTGCCTTCAGGTGTCTTCTGGTGCCTTCAGGTGCCTTCAGGTGCCCTCAGGTGCCTTCAGGTGTCTTCAGGTGCCTTCAGGTGCCTTCAGGTGCCTTCAGGTGCCCTCAGGTGTCTTCAGGTGCCTTCAGGTGTCTTCAAGTGCCCTCCGGTGCCTTCAGGTACCTTTAGGTACCTTCAGGTGCCCTCAGGTGCCTTCAGGTGCCTTCAGGTGTCTTCAGGTGCCTTCAGGTGCCCTCAGGTGTCTTCAGGTGCCTTCAGGTGCCTTCAGGTGCCTTCAGGTGCCCTCAGGTGCCTTCAGGTGACTTCAGGTGCCTTCAGGTGCCTTCAGTTGCCTTCAGGTTCCTTCAAGTGCCTTCAGGTGCATTCAGGTGCCTTCAGGTGCCCTCAGGCGTCTTCAGGTGCCTTCAGGTGACTTCAGGTGCCTTCATGTGCCTTCAGGTGCCTTCAAGTGCCTTCAGTTGCCTTCCGGTGTCTTCAGGTGCCTTCAGGTGCCTTCATATGCCTTCAGGTGCCTTCAGTTGCCTTCAGGTGCCTTCAGGTTCATTCAGGTGCCTTCAGTTGCCTTCAGGTGCCTTCAGGTGCCTTCAGGTTCATTCAGGTGCCTTCAGTTGCCTTTAGGTGCCTTCAGTTGCCTTCATGTGCCTTCAGGTGCCTTCAGGTGCCTTCATGTGCCTTCAGGTGCCTTCAGTTGCCTTCAGGTGCCTTCAGGTGCCTTCAGGTTCATTCAGGTGCCTTCAGTTGCCTTTAGGTGCCTTCAGTTGCCTTCAGACACCTTCAGGTGCCTTCAGGTGCCTTCAGGTTCCTTCAGGTTCCTTCAGTTGCCTTCAGGTGCCTTCAGGTGCCTTCAGTTGCCTTCAGACACCTTCAGGTGCCTTCAGGTGCCTTCAGGTTCCTTCAGGTTCCTTCAGTTGCCTTTAGGTGCCTTCAGTTGCCTTCAGATACCTTCAGGTTCCTTCAGGTGCCTTCAGGTGCCTTCAAGACGTCCTCCTTAAGCTGTCTAAGGTAAAGGTCAAAGGAAAGTTTGAGGGAATAACAACCATTTTCTATACACCAGAGCCATATGCAATCAGAATATAACATTTACTACCCAGGACAAGAATGTTTACATAATGTAATATGTTTCACAGGTGCATTTATGTTATTTATACTAACAACGTAAGCATCCAATATAGATCATGGCAACGGTAAAGTTATAATCTTTTTCTCACAAACTCGATTAGTGCATAATTATCATAATTTATTATCAGGCTGTGCTTGTTAGTATGTCAGTTTGTCTGTTAGCCTATTCGATAGTTTATCTATTAATCTGTCTATTAGGCTGTCTGCTGTCTATTTGTATATATAGGCTTTCTGCTATATATAGCTGTCTGTCTTTCCTGACAATTACTGCCGAGCAGTGCCCAGAGCTGGAGAATTATTGGCATTGTTTAGCAATTGTTGCTCAACATTTAAATATAAAATCATTGTTTATGTTGACAAAAAAAAACTCAGAACACATCAACTAAGTAATGCAGTGTTGTGAAACTATTATTATTTGTGTTTTAGATTTTGTTGAAAATATAAACATTTTATTTGTGTCGAAATATGAATTGAGTGTTTAAAGAATTCTGTCATTTAGTGTGCGAGTCTTAGTCTCTTTAACTGCGAGTGTCTTAATATGTGATTCTCTCTGTGAGTGTATCTTCTGTCTGTAAAAGTCTTAGTATGGTATTCAATGTTTGCGAGTCTCTCCATGTATGTGAGTCTCTCTCTTAGTCTCTGTATTAGTCTCATATAGTCAGAGTGTCTCGCAGTCTGTGATTCTCTCGTACTCTGTGAGAGACTCGTACTTTTGGAACCTCATCGAGTACTCTGTGAGCTTGTCACAGTGTGAGTTGCTCATACCCTGCGGGGTCTCACTAACACCCAAGCGCCTGAACGGCTTTTACAATTTATATGAAAATTACCACTTTGCCTTTTCACGATACATGTAGCGTCTGCTGAACTTTCGACCGTGATTGGCTACATGAAAACCAACTGATCAAGGTTTACCAATTTGGTTCTGAATATCTCGATGGTTGTTGTATATAAAAATCACAGACGTTTTGCATAAATGTGTTTATTTAGAGGCTCGAGAACCTTATTAAGTCACCTAATTAACCTATGTCACCTGACGGCTGAGTGGACAGCGTTCGGGATTCGTAGTCCTAAAGTTCCGAGTTCGATTCCCGGCGGAGGCGGAAACAAATGTGCAGAGTTTCCTTCACCCTGATGTACATGTTCATCTATCAGCAAATAGGTACCTGGGAGTTAGACAGCTGCTACGGGCTGCTTCCTAGGGGTGTGTAACAAAAAGGAGGCCTGGTCGAGGACTGGGCCGCCGGGACGCTAAGCCCGAAATCACCTAAAGATAACTTCAAGATACCCTTAAGACCAAGGCTGTTCTCTGGTTCTGTACGGGTTCACATTTTGTATTTCTCGAGTCTTCAATTTTTTCATATTGTTTGAAACTGGGATCAAAGGCACATTATGAGGGACTAAAGGATGTTTCTGCTATGTTTTAGAGTAGGAGTTAATCCTTGACATTACCCGATGGTCAATAATGTAGGGTTAATGTACTGTTAACAATACATTAACAAATACATATGGTGCAGTTGGTTACTGAGTACTCAACCGCAGAATGTGAGTAATGTGTGTTTACAAAGATAAAATAAACTTATCTGTCTGTCCAAAGTTGGAGGCTAGACGCATGGGGCTAGTCTCATCCAACTTTGTCAGGGGGAATAGTCAGGAGTACAGGACAGACATAGGCTGGTCGTGGTAGGCGTAAGATAAATGCCTTTAGAAATATTAGCCTTATAGAAACCCTCACAAGGTTTTCGTGCAATTAAGTGTGAAATATTTGGTATGATTTCCTTAGATTATTAGTAATTGTAATATTATATATGAGTGACTTATACAGTTGTTTCAGTGCTTCTTAATAATAAATTTTTCTGAAAGGGGGGGGGGGGGAGGGGGACAACGGGGTCAGTGAAAAATGAGGGGTGGTATGGGGGGGGGGGGGAGAAAGGCAGACTATCCTGGACATTGATGGCTATCCCTCCTAGTATCCATAGATATGAAAGAATTTCTGTTATTTGCTTGTGTGGGAACCGACCTGTGAGATTTATATGTATTTAATTTATAGGAATTTATATATAATTTATATTTACGTTAATTTATATATTTCGATAGCAATTTGTATGATGTTTAGCGGACTGTATTTCTGCAATATTCTCACAACTCGATTCTTACACATTAGGGGGGGGGAGGGTTATATTAAATTTATATATATGCAGCCACATATATTAAACTACATATATTAGTAAATAAATTTTGGAAGTGCCTTTTCTTATTGTATGGTAGGCTTAGTCCACCAGCTATAATTAGGATATTGACACCAAATAATCCTCCTGCGAGGCTACCTTCCAACACCCAAGTAACTGATGTACCAAGATTAATTCTTGTTTCCTCTTCTGGCTCCTGTCAAAGGACACTAGCTGTAAGCCGGAATCCTAATATATGACAGCTATATCAGATGAAAAATTTGTTATATTATTAGATAAGGACTAAGGCTTAATTACCAGGGTTGAGTCGTTGCCTCATGTCCTAACCGGAATTAATCATATCTACCTATCATTGCTGCCCAATAATGACTTAGATAAGATTCCAGAAAGACACTTCCCTTGTGGTTGTTGACTGCATGTTGATGATGGTAGCAACACTAATTTGATCTCCATAACACTTCGTCCAATTGAGAATTATAGGAGCTCAATTTGCTTCCCAGCGACTCTGGTCTAACAACAATAGCTGACCTCCCTCACCACTGACGCCTGGCTCTCCTTGTTCAGATGTCAATAAGTGATAGAAGGGTCACATTTACTCTATTTTAATACTGAAAATTAAGTTAATTCAAATGAGATATTTTTGTGATGTTAAAAGTCCAAAGACTACTGTATTAATTAATAATAATTCCCAACAGAATAGCTGGTGAAGTTATAGCACTATGTGGCAAAGATGTCTCGTTTTTTATTGATGGAAAATTCCACTGGGCCACGTCTTCTATGGGAGAATTTATATATATATATATATATATATATATATATATATATATATATATATATATATATATATATATATATATATATATATATATATATATATATATATATATATATATATACAACAGCAGCAATATTATCTGCATATTGTATTTAATATTAGTAAATGGTGTCGGGTTTTCCGACAACTTGTCTTAGGCCAAATACTTAGGGCTTCCCTAATCCAACTTATGCATATGAAGCATGTGTTGTGGGGGAGTATCATAGGACCGTCGGAGATGGCTTCAGGGCCACACACTTTAAGAAATATAACATCTAACCTAGTTACTCCTGTTCGATTTTCATGAAGTATGAAATGCTGGTTGTGTTGTCCGTCGACGTGTTTAGGTTCTTTACATATCTTGCCAGTGCAGGAACTGCGGCATGATCTCCCACACTACATCACCGAATGCCCAGATACTAGTCCATTCAGACCAGTTGGCATGAGGTACCTGGAACTTTGCAATTACTTTATTCACTCTCGTGTTCTTGAAGATATCCTCATATTGCACCCAAAATTTGCCAGTGCAGGCTACTGAACATATGTCCCTGTATGACTAACCATCCAGCGAGATGGAGACTTTTAGTATCACTACTACCTTATTCACTTTTGTGTTGATGATATCCTCATAATGCACCCGAAATCTGCCAATGTAGACTACTTATCACATGCCTCTGAATGACTAACCATCCTGTGTGATGGGGATTTTTTAGCATCAGGTAGCTAGGTTTTTGACACACTGTCCTCCCCCTTCATATAGTCCTGCACAAATTCAGATGTACCTAATGTGTTAATAAAAAATAAACTAGTTTTTCTGAGAGGAAGATGGGAGAGAGAGAGAGAGAGAGAGAGAGAGAGAGAGAGAGAGAGAGAGAGAGAGTGAAAGACAAGGGTTGAGACGGGGGATGTTTGGAGAGAGGGATGGGGAGAAGGGGAGAGGTGAAAGAGGGGTGAAGGGGAGAAATAACAGGTCCAGTATATCATCAAGTGTTCGAGTATTCAGATAATATTTACGGAGTTCAGAATATCTCGACCCCTGGGGGTTGGGTGGGGGGGGGGGCGGAAGTCAGTCAATATGGGACATTCTACAATATAATGCTGAAGGGAATGTATGTTTTTCTGTTGCACAGAAAACCTTGCATACACCATGTTTTCACGGATATGTGGCGTATCCGACACTACTGGTTTGAAAAACCGGCCAGATACGTCTATATCCCAGGCGTATTCTGGCCACTATATCATAGTATTGTCGAGTTCTTGCACCATTAATTCCATATATAATATGACTCCTCACGGTGCAGTTAGGTGTAAGCAAATTGTTTCGTTGAGTTTTCTATATAAGTATAACAAAACATCTAGATAAAGAAAATCTCAGTAGACCTCAAAAAATATTTCTAGCCTTCGACAAACCTTATAGAGCAGTCCGCTCAGTGTATGAAACAATCTCTCCACTCTGAACACGGCCCACTGGCTACAATATCGACTCTGTTACGCCCAGGCAAACAGAACGCGGCCAGACTCCCTCGCCTAGCTGACGGAACCCCTCCTACTTTGTTTACTCAGAGAACAATATGGCGTGTAGGGAAATGCAGAAACATATAATTGCTTCTCTACCGGTCCTGTTTATCTCACCCCCTATCATCTGAACCAGTCAACCAGTCTACCAGCTAACTAACCCATCAGTAAACTAACCAACCACTCCACTTACACATGTATTAAGCAGCTTAATTATAAACAGATCTGTCAACCTTCGTTTCTGCCAACGAACCTTCGTCTTTAGTCTATATCAACCAATCGTCCTCCATATCAACCAAACAACATCATTTTCAACCAATCTTCCCACCATTCTACCAGTCCACATGGCATCCAAATGAGCAACCTACGTTTTCTCCTAACTCATTTACCAACTAACTTTAAAACTAACCTGAGTATCTACTGACCCGTCCACCCCCCCCCCACCTGTCCATCTCTCCCATGTACTGGTAGTGAGCGTCGAGGTAGACGTAAATGAATGGTTCAGTCGTTTCATAGTTGAATGGTTGTATGGTGAGGAGAGAGAGAGAGAATGGGTAACGGGAAGTTTGTGAAGACTTCACCAACCATCAACCACTTGGGCTGGACGGTAGAGTGACGGTCTCGCTTCATTCAGGTCGGCGTTCAATCCCCTACCGTCCATAAGTGGATGGGCACCATTCCTCCCCCCTCCCTCCCACCGTCCCATTCCCAAATCCTTATCCTGACCCCCTACCATGTGCTATATAGTGGCGCTTTCCCCTGATAATTCCCCTCCCCACCGCCGCCACCACCACACACCAATTTGTTATACACCCATGACTGCCTCGCTGCGTTCCATTTGTAGTCACGGTATCGGGTGTAAGACAAGCGTAGCCCGCCACTTTGTGGGTGATAAAATTTGGTACAAAATGAGCGTGTGTGTGTTTGTGTTATTTTGTATGTGTGTGTGCGAGCGCGCGCGAGCGTTTGTGTACGTGTACTCGCCTAATTTTGCTAGCAGGATCAAGGATCTGCTTCTACTCCCCCGCTTTTCGACCATCATTTTAATGAATGACTTTTCTCTAGTTTTTCGTAATATATTTACATTTAAAATTGTATATAGGATTGGCATCGACAAATTCCTCTTTTAATCCGTTTTCCATATTTACGTCTCTTAGACTTAAAAAAAAATTTCAGTCATCTTTGTGACTCATTTGTGTTTCTAGTTTCTAATTATGTCCCCCGTTCTACAGTATCTTAACGTGAACATTACTGCTATACCTACTTTGTTACTCCCCATTTAGAATCTTGTACGTCGTTGTCATGTTTGCCCTATTCCTTCCTCCATTGTTTTGAGGGCCAGTACCCTCAGTCTTTCTTCATAGCTTAGTACCTTTAGCTCAGAAACGAGACTTGTTGCATATTTTTGGAGTTTTTCTAGTTTTTTGTTTTTGTAGGCAGGGGTTCCGTTCTGGGCCAGCACATTCAATAATAGTTTCTAAAGGACAACCTTTAGAAACCTTTTTCTAATCGTTATTCTGCTGATGTACGCCTCTGGTGTAAGATCTCCAGTCATGTCCACTCCTAAGTCTCTCTCTTTTTCACAAGTTGGAAGTTTTCTTTTCATCCTGTACTGTATTTGAGGTCTAATTGTTTCAACTCCATTCCTTATAATCTTGCATTTTCCAAGGTTAAAGTCTAGTAGCCATTTCTCATACCATCTCTGGAGATTGTTTGACTCATCCTGTAATGAACTGTAGTTTTCCTCTCAGTTCAGACTCGCATCAATAGCTTAACATCGTCAGCAAACATGGATAAGAATAAGTTTACTTTTTTTATCATTTACATTTATAAAAATGTAAACTTTTTCATGTAAACAACATGAAAAGTTTTGAGTTTTCATGTTTCATTAGAAACAGAGATGAGCCCTAACACCGACTCTTGAGGTACTCAACTCAAGGGAAGTACTAATTTAGGAATAGGGTTATGGTTAAGTGGCATGAGCTTGCAATTAGCATTATTGAAAAGATTTTTTTTAATTAGTTTGAGTATTGGATACTTATACGAGTACGAAAGTAGGAATTGGGTACGGTAGGGGGTATGTAGGTTCATATTGTACCCATTATCATGCTGAGGTGCCACCTAATTATTATGTTCTTCCTCCCATGCTTCAACTTTTCCTCTTTTCATCCTTCCTCGCTCCCTCTCATCCTCCCTCCCTCTCCCTATCACATCTATGCCTCTCACCCTCCTCCAAATAAACACGGTGAGAACACATTATCCCCATTAATGGTAAACGTGCCCCTAAGTAATTTTTACCCTCGTATATCCAATGAATATTAATGGGGAAGTGGGGGGATGGGGGGAAGGAATAAACTAGGTAATTTTTTTCCGGCTGGTGCCTATTAAAAATGCTTGTGCGAATTAAAAAGTTTCAAGACGTTTCCTCCACACTTTTCTGACTTAGGGGACGAGGAAGGTCTTCTTGGCAGCGTGGCGGGACAATGGTCGGTCTCTTGCTGGTGTAAGACTTAGAGAGAGGAAATTGTCGAGGTTGCTGGTGTGGTGAAGGATATCTGCGGGGGTCAGCGTGTGCGGGGAGGGGGAGTGTTGTTCTTCACTTGAGCGGTCAGTTTATATATATCCCTCTTGTTGTGGGGAACGGTCACCTTCTACCCACTTGTGGTGGAGAACAATCACTTTCTACCCACCTGCAGCGGTGAACGATCACTTTCTCCCCACCTGCAGCGGTGAACGATCACTTTCTCCCCACCTGCAGCGGTGAACGATCACTTTCTCCCCACCTGCAGCGGTGAACGATCACTTTCTTTTCACCTGCAGCAGTGAACGATCACTTTCTCCCCACCTGCAGCGGTGAACGATCACTTTCTTTTCACCTGCAGCAGTGAACGATCACTTTCTCCCCACCTGCAGCGGTGAACGATCACTTTCTCCCCACCTGCAGCTGTGAACGATCACTTTCTCCCCACCTGCAGCTGTGAACGATCACTTTCTCCCCACCTGCAGCTGTGAACGATCACTTTCTACCCACCTGCAGCGGTGAACGATCACTTTCTCCCCACCTGCAGCGGTGAACGATCACTTTCTCTCCACCTGCAGCTGTGAACGATCACTTTCTCCCCACCTGCAGCTGTGAACGATCACTTTCTCCCCACCTGCAGCTGTGAACGATCACTTTCTCCCCACCTGCAGCTGTGAACGATCAATTTCTCCCCACCTGCAGCTGTGAACGATCACTTTCTCCCCACCTGCAGCTGTGAACGATCACTTTCTACCCACCTGCAGCAGTGAACGATCACTTTCTCCCCACCTGCAGCGGTGAACGATCACTTTCTCCCCACCTGCAGCGGTGAACGATTACTTTCTACCCACTTATGGTAGAGAACGATAATTGTCTACCCATTGCGACGGAAAACGACCACTTTCTACCCATTTAAAGTGGGTAGAAACTACGCACCTACTTTCTCTACCCACCTTAGTAGAGAAATTACTCTACCTTTACCTTCTCGGTAGAGTAAAGTAGGATAAGGACCCCCATCTGATAATAATTTAATCACTGTGTCTAATATTCATAGTAAACTTATGCTCACCAAGAAGCTGCTTTTCCAGGCACGAAACCCCCACGAGGCCATCACTAAGGACAAGGGGCCAGGTTCACGAAGCAGTTACGCAAGCACTTGCGAACCTGTACATCTTTTCTCAATCTTTGGTGGCTTTGTTTATAATTATTAAAAAGTTAATGAGCTCCGAAGCACCAGGAGACTGTTTATAACAATAACAACAGTTGAATTGGAAGTTTTCATACTTGTAAACTGTTTAATAAATGTAATCAAAGCCGTCAATGATTGAGGAAAGATGTACACGTTCGTAAGTACTTGCGTAACTGCTTCGTGAATCTGGCCCAAAGTTTCTTTTCTCATATAAAATATGACATTCGGTATTTAAAAAGTCATCCACATTTCCGTAGAAATAAACTTTCCTTATTAAGACTACTTATAACCCAGTCGATAGAGCTTCGGCCTGAAGCGTGGGGTCCACGGTTCGAGTCTCCTAGAGCGCAGGTGAATGGAGTACGGTATTTAAGAGACTGTTAAGGAGGAGTCAGAAACAGGGTAGAGTGCCTCAGGGTTTTGCTGAATGGACGAGCAGTCTTAAAAGAGTGTTCCAAAATTAGGAGACAACACAACTGGGGCTTGGATTGGTAGTTTCGTTTTGTCAAACGACTCTTGCCAATTCGGCCGACCACATTCTACTTCTCTATCTTCGACAGTAAACATAGATGCAGCAATCTTTGCAAAATTCTCGCAGAATTTTCCGAAATAACTAATATCCTCCTGAGATATTGCAAAACCCTTTCTGTTCTGGAGTGGAGTCATATGTCTGTCTGACTGTGTACCTCCAGTATTCTCTCTTCCCCTATTTTATGGTCAAGTTGGATTTATCGATTTTTTGAGCAACCCAACAGGATTTTGTTTTTTGTTTTTTACACAGGAGAATTCAGTAAATAGACACCTTGTGACTCCTCTTAGCAGGCTGAGAACTCTGCCTCACCCCTACTAGTTCTCCCTGGAACACGACTCTAATCGGTTTTACTCCCAGGTCCGCATTAACGGCTGGGTGAACATGGGCGACCAGTTATGGATTGGTGAGTCTGGCCCTAGCTTCGGTACGGGGCGGACGTGTTGAATCGGCGCTCCAGCAGTTGGTGTTGTTTGCCCGTTTCGGCCGGTTGGGGGCGGGTGTGTCTCTGCTCGCCTGTGCTGACGTGGCGTTACGATGGGGGTCCCTCTACCCCCTGTCGTCCGGGCTCAGTCTGTGGGACTTGAGTTCTCTGTGCGGGCTGGTTACCCGGAGATTGCCCTGGCTTGTGAAATGCTCTCTGTCCCTGTGTTTGCGATTTATGGGGTCGAGTTGGTAACGGCCCGTAGGGCAATTGTGAAGTTTGCAGAGGAGGTGGCGTATCGCGATTTTCTCCGGCGATACGAGGGGCGGACACTGCCCCTGCCGGATGGTGCGGGCACTGTCACCCTCTCGGATAGGAGTGGTGCACTTACTTACATCAGTGTGCATGGGGCTCCCTTGGAGTTTCCAGAGGCTCTGCTACGGCGGTATTTCGGCCGGTTTGGCGCAGTTGTTAGTGTGAGAGTGAACGTGGTGTCTTCTAGTCCTCTTAAGGGTGTGAGGTCTAACATTCGCACCCTGGGCATGAGACTCCGGGCGGATATTCCGTCCTCTGTGCGCCTTATGGGGTACAACGTTCGGGTGTTTTACGCCCGTCAGCCGCGAACGTGTTATCGTTGTGGTCTTTTGGGCCATCAGGCTGCTGACTGTTCTGCGCCTCCTGTTGCACCAGTGAATCTCTTCAGTGAGGAGGATTTTCCGCCCCTTCCTGTGGGGGATGATTCGGTGGGTATGGACGTCTCTTCGGCTGAGGAGGTGCCCTCTGTAGCAGCTGTTGCTCCGCCTGTTGCGCCCCCTGTTTTTGCCGCATCTCCTCCGGAGGTTGGGTCCTCGCCTAGTGCTCCAGCTGGTGTCCCTGAGCCTCTTCCGCCTGCCGTTTGCTCGGACCCCTCGTCTTCCAGTTTGTCCTCTGCTGTGTCTGTCCCGGTCCCAGCGCCCTCGCCGTCTGTTCCGGCTGTGCTGGGAGGTGGTTCCGGCATTCCCTCCTGTGCCTGGCCTGGTGCCCCGTGTGGTTGAGGAGGCTGCCGTGCTGCGGCGAGCGTCGGTTCGCTCGGTTGGTGCTGCGCGGGTCGCTGAGTCTGCCTCCGGGTCTGATGATGTGCGGCCCGAGCCTAAGCGTTCCCGGCGTTCTTCTGCGTGGGCTGATATTGGCGAATTCGACGAGTGCCGTCCTTCCGTTGATGGTGGAGTGGCTCCGGATGTGGTGCACGCTACGGTGGTGGCGGAGGTACACTTGCCTGAGGATGCCGGTGCCGGCGTTTCGGCCTCAACTTCTGGTCCGGTGTCCGAGGGTCCTGCTTCAGGTGCGTTGCCTGCGTCGGATGGCTCCGGTTCTTCGTGGGCGGTGGTTCCCCCTGCTGTAGTTGGTGGTGAGCGGGGTGGCCTGGTAGTGATGTTGAGAAAGGATGCTCGCTCTGGATGTTCTGTGGCCCCTTCCTCGTTACCCGTTTCCTCGGCAGCGGTCTTGCCGCCTCTTCCGTTTCCTGCAGTCCCTTCCGTGTCTCCTGCGGTATCCGTGGAAGTGCTATCGTCTCAGCGTCCGGCACCTGCTCCGATGAAGAAGGCGTGGCAGGCTCGGCGACCCTCGTCCGCTTCTCCGGTGTCATCTGCTTCCTCGAAGGGCGTGGTTGGCGCTCCCCAGCCTCGTTATGCGACTTGCGTCAGTGACCTTGGGCGTTGGCCGATGCCGCCGGATATAGATGTTCCCGAGTTTATGATACCCGCTCGTGAGCGGGGGATCAAAAACCCTACCGACCTTGAAGATCTAGTCTGGGAAGCTTACAAGGCGAAATATCCTCATGATCTTTTCCCGGAGAAGTACATTTCTCACGAGGTTCCTCGCAAGTGATTTCTATGTATTTTGTGTTGCCTGGTTGTGGGGTGTGTATGTGAGTGGGTGGGGTGGGTATTGTTTCCCGGTTCCTGCGTGCTCCGGTTTGTATTGTGGGTTTTCTTGTATGGCTAGTGGGGGGGTGTGCGGTTCCTATGCGTTTGTGTGTTCGGTTGTGGATGTCGTGTGCGCTTGTTTGTCATCTTGTGTGCCCTTCAGGCTGTTGGCGTGTGCTCTTTGTTATGTGTGCATTATGTGTGTGAGGTGTTAGCGGACTTGTTTTGTATGTTTCTCGCCTCTCTGTTTCCCTTCTGTTTGTATTACGCTGTGTTTATATATGTGTTATGTTTGTATATGCATTTTTGTTTTGTGGTCAGCCCTTCTGGCTGGTCTTCCCTTGATTTGTTCCTTTGTCATTGTACGTGTGTGTGCTTTGTACTTTTGTTCTATGTTATATTTGTTCTGTTTTTATTGTACATTATACGCATGCTTGCATATAAAAAAAAAAAAAAAAAAAAAAAAAAAAAAAAAAGTTATGGATTGGTCGTCAGTTAATCCTTCCCGGATTAAGATTTTTGTTACGGGTGAGTGAGAGTACACATCATGTGTACTGTGTTGTGTATGTGCATGTGTGCGTATATCTAACTACTATCTATCTAACTACTAAGCCAACTACTGACCATCTCCATGATGCAGCCCCCGTGAACTACCTAACTACGAGAAAGGGATCTGCTCCCAGGTACAGGTAAGGGAGCCGGTGGCTGAGCGGACAGAACACTGGGCGCGTGATCCTGTGGTTCCGGGTTCGATCCCGGGTGCCGGCGAGAAACAATGGGCAGAGTTTCATTCACCCTCATGCCCCTGTTATCTAGCAGTAAATAGATACCAGGGAGTTAGTCACCTGTCACGGGCTGCTTCTTAAAGGTGGAGGCCTGGTCGTGGACCGAGCCGCGGGGACACTAAGCCGCGAAATCATCTCAAGATAACCTCAAGATAACCTATCCATGCATGGAGGGAAGAGAGGGGGGGCGGGGGCAGCAAAAAGTATATATTCGCTGGTTAACATTGTGTACATGAATTGCCGCGTCTGTGGTAGAAAATATAGCAAAGAAATGTATAAATAATTTATCAGAGTTAAACCACTTATCCGTAGTTCCACACTTAGCCATTTACTGGTACTAGGATCTCCCCACCTAGCCCTGGTGTAATACAGGGTGTCTCAGCCTAGCCCTGGTGTAATACAGGGTGTCTCAGACTAGCCATGGTGTATTACAGGGTGTCTCAGCCTAGCCATGGTATAATACAGGGTGTCTCAGCTTAGCCAAGGTGTAATACAGGGTTGCCTCAGCCTAGCCATGGTGTAATACAGGGTGTCTCAGCTTAGCAATGGTGTAATACAGGGTTGCCTCAGCTTAGCCATGGTGTAATACAGGGTGTCTCAGCCTAGCCATGGTGTAATACAGGGTGTCTCAGCTTAGCCAAGGTGTAATACAGGGTGTCTTAGCCTAGCCATGGTGTAATAGTGTTGTCTCAGCCTAGCCATGGTGTAATACAGGGTGTCTCAGCCTAGCCATGGTGCAATACAGGTTGTCTCAGCCAAGCCATGGTGAAATACAGGTTGTCTCAGCCTAGCCATGGTGTAATACAGGGTGTCTCAGCCTAGCCATGGTGTAATACAGGTTGTCTCAGCCTAGCCATGGTGTAATACAGGGTGTCTCAGCCTAGCCATGGTATAATACAGGGTTATCTCAGCCTAGCCATGGTGTAATACAGGGTGTCTCAGCTTAGCCATGGTGTAATACAGGGGTGTCTCAGCCTAGCCATAGTGTAATACAGGGTGTCTCAGCCTAGCCATGGTGTAATACAGGGTGTCTCAGCCTAGCAATGGTATAATACAGGGTTATCTCAGCCTAGCCATGGTGTAATACAGGGTTGTCTCAGCCTAGCCATGGTGTAATACAGTGTTGTCTCAGCTTAGCCATGGAATAATACAGGGTTGCCTCAGCCTTGCCATGGTGTAATACACGGTTGTCTCAGCCTAGCTATGGTGTAATACAGTGATGTTTCAGCCTAGCCATGGTGTAATACAAGGTTATCTCAGCCTAGCCATGGTGTAATACAGGGTTGTCTCAGCCTAGCCATGGTGTAATACAGTGTTGTCTCAGCCTTGCCATGGTGTAATACAAGGTTGTCTCAGCCTAGCCATGGTGTAATACAGTGTTGTCTCAGCCTAGCCATGGTGTAAAACAAGGTTGTCTCAGCCTAGCCATGGTGTAATACAGGGTTGTCTAAGCCTAGCCAGGGTGTAATACAGGGTTGTCTAAGCCTAGCCAGGGTGTAATTCAGGGTTGTCTCAGCCTAGCCATGGTGTAAAAATAAGGTGGCCTCAGCCTAGCCATGGTGTAATACAAGGTTGTCTCAGCCTAGCCATGGTGTAATACAAGGTTGTCTCAGCCTAGCCATGGTGTAATACAAGGTTGTCTCAGCCTAGCCATGGTGTAATACAAGGTTGTCTCAGCCTAGCAATGGTGTAATACAAAGTGTCTCAGCCTAGCCATGGTGTAATACAAAGTGTCTCAGCCTAGCCATGGTGTAATACAAAGTGTCTCAGCCTAGCCATGGTGTAATACAAAGTGTCTCAGCCTAGCCATGGTGTAATACAAAGTGTCTCAGCCTAGCCATGGTGTAATACAGGGTGTCTCAGCCTAGCCATGGTGTAATACAAAGTGTCTCAGCCTAGCCATGGTGTAATACAAAGTGTCTCAGCCTAGCCATGGTGTAATACAAAGTGTCTCAGGCTAGCCATGGTGTAATACAAAGTGTCTCAGGCTAGCCATGGTGTAATACAAAGTGTCTCAGCCTAGCCATGGTGTAATACAAAGTGTCTCAGCCTAGCCATGGTGTAATACAAAGTGTCTCAGCCTAGCCATGGTGTAATATGTGTGGAGAAGAAATATTTTTATACGACGGGAATAACGATTGCATTATATATCCTTTTATTAGTGAAAGTGATCACTTACTAGGGTTATTATTTCCATTTTATTGAGGAAGGGAATGTACACTCCCTCATTAAACCGGGGAAAGGCCTATTTCAAGCCTACTAAGCTAGTTCACATCGCACCGCGGGATGGAAGAATGAGAAGTGTGTGACAGTTTGGCATGGGACCGATCACATTCTCTCCGCTAATCCGGAGAATGATAACGTGTTCATTTGGTTATAATTTTCTTCAAAATTACATTTGTAATATTCCTGTTTTGATCCATTACAACATATTGGTCTGCCTCCTCTTCCTCTTCCTGCTCCTCTTCCTCCTCCTCCTCCTCCTCCTCTTCCTCCTCCTCCTCTTCCTCCTCCTCTACGTTAATGGAGCATTTTTCGCGTGTCTTAGTTTTGTTTGATTCCTCTTCCTTCTGTTTCCTAACATATTTTCCTCAATATTATCCTCGTCCTTAATATCATTACTTTTATCCTTCTAATCCTATCATTGTCCTGCTTTACTGCAACTCTTCGTCTACCCATCATCATCCTCCTTTTCTCCACACCTATTCTTCCTGGCCATCTCCTCGCCCCCCCCCCTTACCATCGCCTCCTCCCCCCATCAACTATTTAAGTTTA